>NW_006800209.1:750458-804728 GCF_000485575.1 Poecilia formosa | reverse complement strand
TTTTTTTTTTTTTTTTTTTTTTATAATTTTTTATATATATATGTCTGGCCTTCAACTTTGAATTTCCCTCATCATAGTGAAAAACAAATAAATATAGTGACCTTGATTGTGACCAATCCACACAGACCAAAAATGAACAACCAAGTAAATGTACCGACTGGGTTTAAAATCATTCTGTTCAGCTTTTAAGCCATTAAAATAGTTACAAAAAAGTTTTTCACAAAACAGAATGATTTGGTTGTTTTCCTCACAATTAAATGGAAACATAGAGCTAGAGAGCCACAATATATTGATCCTAATCAATCGATATTAGTCATTTTTCAACATATCAGTATTGGCCCGATGAATAGAACTAGGCCAGTATTAACAACCCATGTTTATTTTCATCTTGTTGCAGTTTGTTTCTGGAGGCTGGTCATGTGATGGTGATGCAGCAAAGGATTGTGGGGGATGTGTGGTTGTTCTTTTTCAAGGTGCTGAAATGGTAATATATCATCGGTAAATACTGATGTTAAAATCAGATTGTGATATTTTCATATCGGTGTATCCCTACATACAGAAATATATATGTGTGAGTTCATAACTGGTACTTATATAAGCTAGAGTTAAACAACAATATGTACAACACTGTAATCCAACATTATTAGCAGAGTACATTCCATGCATGATGATAACACAAGATGCCTCAAAATAGACTGGAAGTAATGAAAATAAACATGACATTACAGGTAGTGTTGGTTCACAATAATCTTCCTGCCTTCGATGACATTATCTGATATAGATGCTGAAGTTTAGGAAGAGTGAAGGTTAAATCATGAAGATGAGAAAGAAGTGTTATAAATGCCCGTTAACTGCAATCATCAGGACTGAAATACCATTAGTGAATGCTTCCCTTATAGTATGAAGACTTGCTGAACCGAATAAAAGAATTAAAGTAGTAAGTGACATCTTCACAGCTTTGTCTTGACGGTGGCAGACACCAGAAACACGTGAAGAAGCTACATGGCCCCCTTGATGACGTACTAATGAACTCCAACACCAATAAGTAGCATTACAATGTCAATTATGAACTACAACAAATCACAGATGTTGCACTTTCACAGATATTCAAGTCAGGCAGACATGTTGTAAGATAAAATTATGCAAATGCTCTCAGATGTCAGCTTTGCGATGGCAGGATGACGTGGAATGACACTTTTAATCCATCTTTAAAACCCCACAGCGGATGTCTTTAGTGAGCTAAACGTAGAAGCTTAGACGCTCCAGACTTGTGCATTAGAGTGGATTTCTGTTTCTGCGGGCTCACCTTGCAGCTCTGAGGTACATAAGAAGGTCACAGTCGTTGACCCCTGGCATCCAGACCAGCTCCTCATTCTCGGTCACGGCCTGGCCACCAGGGGAGGGGAAAGGCTGCAGCTCTGGGAGCTTGGCCTAATTAGGTCCACAGAGAAGAGGAGAGACAGATGGTATCACACTACAAATAGCACACACAGGCTTGGAAAAGAAAAAAAAAAAGAAAGAAATATCATCTTACAACCCCTTGTCATCAACTTTTCACTTTGAGCCTGAGTGGTGGCAGTGGGGACGAGTTAGAGTCACAACGATTCACCATCACAACAGAGAAAGTCATTACGGAAAGACAACAAACAACTCTAAACTTCTGTTGTTTAAACAAAGATGTGAGTTTGCATAAATCCTCCAAATGAGGCAGTGGTGTTAAAAACTTGCTGATATTTCAAAAGGGATATTTAACACTTTTTTTTTTCTTTTTTTTTTGGACATGAAAACACTGGCTTCTTCGAAGCACCAAACGCTTTTTGAAACTATGGAAACAAGGCGAAATTAATTTTTAGTTCCTGTCTACAGCGTTTTAATCAGGATGTAATTAATGAATGAGGAGTTTGAAAATTAATCTACAGAATAATCTTTTTTTTTACAATGCTTCCGTAATTGAACTTATATTGACTTGTATATATAGAACTAAATTACAACTACACAGCAACAGTTCCTAATAATACTGTTCTAATATTCTTATTGGTAAACATCTGGCAACAAATGGTTTGAGTAAAAGAAACAGCCACTCTCATGTCAATCACGGGATCAATACAAAAATATTTAATATTATCAAACTGTTTTTACTTGAAAGACCAGAAACTACTCTTCTTGTTGCTAAAATTGTATTTTGATCATTGCGGTTCTAACGGTGTTACTAATGGTGCTTATTTATTGTGATGATTTTGATCAACTTTAGCAAAAGTTTAGAATAGTGGCAATTCCCCAATGATTGTTAGAATATGATAACCTTTTGCTGCTCTGAGTTTTATAGAATAACAAAAGCATATCATGCTGGTATTAACTGGCAGGTCCATTTACTCCTGGATGGAGAAACAAACATGACCGTGTTAAAATAATATTAGCTTAACAACAGAAAAGGGAGACGCTGTTCGAGCTTTGGCACCAATACTTAAGCAAGGGAAAAGTGTGCCAGTCTGTTTTCAGGCAGCTGACTGGAAGTGAGCAGCAACAGGTGGGGGTCACACCGAAATGCTCTATAGGGCCAGAAAATCTCCAGCAACAAATTAAAAGGACTTTAAATGATAGTAACAATACAGTGGAGAGTTTGATATATCCTGATACTCATAACGTTTACAAAGAGGTGAAATAAATTAGGTCTAACAGCACTGTGAGGTACCTATACATTTAATTAATAAAACTAACTTAGAAAAATACTACGGTCGGGGAAAAAATGCATTGTTTTAACCCATTACCTAAAAATTATGCAATAATTACTATGGGACCATTACATGTATAAAATTAGGGTCTCGTGGACAAATTGAGACTCCACTTTCCAGTGTTCTCAGTCCTTTACCGTCATTTCATAATCTAAAAAAAATAAAGTTACCATGAAAGGTGGAAGGGAAGGAAGGACATAGGGATTAAAGGATAAGGAAAGAAATGAGGAAGCAAGGAAGGAAACAGGAGAAAAGGATAATGGAGAAAAGGAGGATAGAAGAAAGGATGCAAGGAAGAACTTAAAACAGAGAGAAGGGGATAAAGTACAGACAGGAGGAAAGACAAAAGAAAAGACACAAAGACAGAGAATAAAGTAAAATGAATTGATATTTTGGAGATCAAACTCCAAACTTTTTCCAGACTGAGAAGGAACCCCTGTGAGAATATTTCTACAACAGAAGAGTTTTGCATAGAGGACAGAGCTGTTTTGCTCTTAACTAGTAAATGTTGCCAGTTTGTTACACATCCTCAGAAAGGGTAAAAAAAAAACAAAAAAAAAACACCCAAACAACCAACACATACGTCACATTCAGTTTGGATCTGAATTTTCCACATGAATGATAAGAGTGGTCTACTCTCAGGGTGATAACCGTGCGGTGAGCGGCAGCATCTCATCTCCATGCTGATGTGTGCTGTGCAACGACTTACCTGGTGACTCGGTCCCACTCGGATTTCCCCCTGTGTGCTGTTCAGTCGCCTGGGAAGACACAAGCGCAGGAGATTGAAACTAAATATTTATCCACTGACATTTATGTCATGTAAAAGGTTTTGCTAATTAAATAAGGCTGGCACAACCCAACAAAAAAAAACAAAACTGAGGTAGAAATTATAAATACCTAAAGCTAAAGGGGAGGATAAAAAGCAGTAATGTGAATTCATGACAAGGAGGAAGATTGCAGCAAAGAAGATAAAGACAAGTGTGTCAAAAGTGCAACAAGTACACCGTGTTTTATTCTGAGGAGCAAACACAGATTTCAGGAGAATATTCTCGACTCTGCTCAGAGAAAATGTGCAGGCCTCGTATTATGGATGCAGCAATAAAAAAAAAAAAGCAGGAGGAGGAGGAGGGGAGGATGTGGAGTAGCTGGCTGTGGATGTGCAGAGCGAGGAGCCTCTGGAAGCGGCTGCCGGTACAAACGCTGGTAGCCATAGAAACTGCTGTTTAATAATAGTGTTCGGATTCTCCAGCTGCAGTGGATTAAAGAAAATGACAAGATGTTCCTTTTGAAAAGCCTTTCCCCCCTTCCCGTTGCCAAGGCAACGGCTCTGATTTTCATACAAGCGAATGCGAGGCGGCCCAGAATCTGTCAGCGTGATTTGCACCCGGAGAAGCTTGCACTCCATCACCCGGACCTGGAGGAAACTCAAGAGGCCGAAACCCTCTGGTTCTCTTTACGATCCTCGCATCCACACAAAACCCTGTGGTACTCGGGGCTCGCTTTCCGCACCCCCCTTCCCGACACGTCTCCTCCTACACAGTTTCTGTGTCAGGACCGGGTGATTAAAGGTGTAACGTGAGCTACGGCTGACAGGGGTGCTGGCACAGACGTAGATACAAGCGCAGCCACAAAAAATTAAAATAAAAACACAAATACGTGACCCTCGCCTTAACAGCCCACTGCTCCAGAGAATGTTGCAACGATCCGTTTTATTTTACAAGAAACATTAGCAGCAGTTATAAAAAACCAAATGTAATGCAATGAAATGAGAAGCATTAAAAAAAAAGAAGAAGAAGGATGAACGCTGCAGATAAAACTACCAGAAGTGCACCAATTATTCGATATGAGATTGGTAACCTTGGTCGCCTCTAATCGCTGATCGATTGGTCAAAACAAATCATTTTATTTTCCTATTTATTAAATCCATTAAGTAAAAAAAACTCCCATCTTTTCTTTTTTACCTCTATGAAACACACCAACTTACAGGAAGAACTTTAATTTTTAGTGAAGCTTCGATAAAGGATAAGCATATATGCTTTGATGCACAAATTGGGCTAATCTGCTGACGTTTTGCAAGATTCAAAACTGTTGACCTTAGAAGAAGAACAAAAACATCTAAATTGGTCAGCATCAGAATCTGTTGATCACCACTTAAAGGCAACCAAAAATATGCATCAGAATGAAAAGCCTGATTGGTGCATCTCTCTCTATTTTCAAACATTCAGCGCTGATGACGCAGAAAACCATCAGAGATGCACTAATCAGGTTTTTCTCTGGTTGACGTACGTTTTTTAATTTTCTGTGAATTAATGACCCTCCAAATTAGAGTCAGAATATTTTTTTAAACTCACTAGTCTGAAAGACAAATAGTGTTATTGAGGTATTTTACACTTATTTTTTGTATGCAGTCATGACGCTTTTCTTGGACTATACCACATATTGTGTTTCTCTGACGTCTGACCTAATCATTTTGACTTCTGTCAATTTTTTTAGAGACTAACATAAAATAGAAAACTGCAACTTATTTTGTACAAGTGGTATATTTGAGTCCATCAGAAAATAAAGAAATTACAAAATGACTCCCACTTATACAACACAGCAAATGGTCCAGATCTTTAACTGTTTAAAAAAAAAAAAACAACAACATGGAGGTGGTTGATTAACTTCTAAATTAAAATAGTGCCAGTTATTTATGTTTATGGATTGAATAAATACAAATAAAATTAGTTTCCTAACAGTATTTAACCAGTTAGGGCCAAAAAAAAAGGATAAAATTGGCTGATTCCCATCTGAATGTTTTAAAACACGGTTTGAGAGGATTAATGTGAAACCAGTTTGCTTGGACTTATATAAGAGAACAATGACCTGCAACATATACAAGCATTAAATTATATCTGTTTGGGGTTTGCAGAGTAAAAATATAAACTAAACATACTCTAGACTAATACGGCCTCTGTTCTTGACAACCAAAGTTGTGCAAATGTGTTTTTGACGATGTGCAGTTGGACAGGTCAACAGTACGTTTGGCAGGAAGTTGTAAGGATGACAAATGAGGATCTATGGTGCAGGATAAAACAGTATGTCTGAGGAAAACCGTGCTTTAATGCTGCAGACTACAGCAGTAAGATCTGAGGAATTTCCTTAAAAATGGAGATGCACCTAATTATTTATTTGATCAGCAGATCAGATACAAATCAAATCCTCTCCTAATCTTTTTGATGCACTAAAAGCAACAATTTTCAGCCAATCATATAACAACATGGGACGTAAGCTATGAAATTTAATGGGGATAATGTCTGAATTCATTTCATTTTATGCTGCGTTCAAAACAAATACCTCTATCCAGAATGCAGCACATGTTTCTCTTTTATGCATTATAATGTTCAGGGCAAAAAAAAGAAAAATCAGCAAAAGTAGAAACGTGATCGGTGCATCTCTAAACCGCAAAATAAGCAGTCTGATTAATGTAATACAACTAGTGCTTTGTAAATTAATATCAAAAATATATATATTGGGAAAGTTTTAATTAATTTTCTACACCAACTAATGGTGTTTATATACGTTTCACCCCAATAATCCCCTGAAAGCCTGCTGCCGAGTGCAATAAACAATGTTAAAACTGTCCCTTTATTCCTCATTAGTTCAGCTTAAAGTTAGCATTAGCACACAATCTTGTCAAGTAATTATAAGCTTATTTATAAAACCCAAACAACGTGACAGTTGGGGCAACCTGGCGTGTGTGTAATCAAGGAAAACCCCTCCCACTCCATCAATTTCAGCCAATCAGAGCGCCAGACTTGTGGCACACTGACATAATTGCAGTCCAGCTAAGACAGACCAACTTCAAGGTATTAGTATTAGTAAGCCGAGTCGGCTGAGCTTTGACTGCTCCTCAGCGGCGCTTTAACACGCCATGTCATCCGGGTAGTAAACAGGAGCTGCAAAATGGAGCCCGTCTCATTCCGTTGCAATAACCCAGCTGGGAGCACATTTATCGGCTTGGTTGTCGAGGCAAGCCCCGCTGCAAACACACCGCGCATTCAAAGGGACGATACTGGACACGGATTTAAGGTGCAGCGGTGCATTTTCTGCGCTACTGGCAGCGCAGACGGAATGCAAAGCTGCGGCGACACTCTTTTCTTCTCCCCGACACGAACACAGCCGCTCCGACGCAATGACAGCGATGCGGGCAGCTCGCAAACATCCCGGCTCAAATCAGACAGGACCCTGACGCTGCAGCTATTACCCCGGCGGAGCGAAGAAGAGGAGCGCAGACCTACCTCCGGGGGCTGAACAGGTCGTCCATTTCTGACATGGAGCCCCGAGGCTGGGTGGTGACACGGTGTGTGCGCGCGCGCGCGCCGCTCGTCGGATTGAACTCCCCCCCCCTTTCTCACACCTATTCCTAGGCGCTCAAAATGGAGAAGCACGCATTCGCCTGCCTGCCACGGAGAGGTGCTCACTGAGCTTGTGCTGTGACCTCAGCCTGCACGCACAGCGTCAAGAGCTCCACTCGCTCCTCCGTGGGCTCTACTGAGCATGTGCCGCGACCTCACACACACACACACACACACACACACACACACACACACGGAGCCACATGCGGGATGTGGGATTCATCTCTGCGCCGTGATCATGCTGCAGACACCGCGCTCTGAATACCCAACGAGGGGAGGGAGGAAGGATGAGGATGAGGATGAGGAGGGGGGTCTTTACAGTCACAGGCAACCCGGTGGCAATAACAAGGACTGCTGTCAGTGCAACATGAAAGATGCTCCCACCAGCAGCAGCAGACAGCTGCCAGCGGTTCTCCCATTGTGCACAAATACACCTCATCATCTAAAGTGAATTCCTTTACGGACACATGACTTCTTCACTGCTGTCTGAGTAGATACTGTACGGACACACAACTATAAAGCATCCAAACGCAGCACCTCAACACTGACTGTTCCAAAACACAGCTAAAAAAAAAAAAAAAAAAAACTATATATGCTACCAACATTTTTATGAGTTGCACGAGTCAATAAATAATGTTTACATGAAGAACATTTCCAGGATTAAAGAATTAATGTCCAAACAGGATTTTTGAGAAACTCATGAGCTGAACTGATCACAACAGAGACTTCACAAGTTTGCCAAACAGACAACTACATTCAGAACGCCCACGTTCTCACTAAAACTAGATAAATGGTTAAAGTCCCTATGCACTCATTTCCTGTAGTTGAAAGAGTAGACTTTAAAATACTTTTGCTACTTCATAAATCACCAAATGAACTATGATTTGCACCAAAACACATTAAAAAACTGTTTTTGTATCATTCCAGACCACTCAGGTGTTCTGGTTCTAAGTCTGCTCTGCATCTCCAGAACCAGAACCAAACATGGAGAAGCAGCATCTGCAATAATCTGGAACAAGCTTCCAAAAAACTGGAAAACAGCCAAAACCATCTTTAAATCTAGGATCAAAACTCATCTGTTAAGAGTTTCCTTCAATTAATAAATAAGTAGAACATCACTAATTGTAATCTGTCTTTCCACTCACTTTACTTTGCCACTGCAAAATAATCTTTTTGTTTTTAAATCAAGTAAAGAACTTTGAACTGCCCTGTTGCTGAAATGGACTTTACCAATACTCTTGCCTTGCCTTCAAACTATACAAAGATTATGCACAAACAGGTGATTAAAAATATTGGATGCCTCATTAAATAATCGTTTTCTTAAAAAGTGCTCATATCAACGTCCACTGTATTTTATCTAACCAAAGACAGAAAATGATTTAAATTGAGGTAAAGAACAAAAAGGCAAAAGTTTAGGACAATTACACTAACACTTCGTTTCTATTCAACATAACGGCACAGACTATTTTGTCTGTTTTTGTTATAAAATTGGCCCATACAACCGACCCATACCGCACCATTCCTGGGCCTCCTCTGGTTGTAGGTCCATAGTACCGTGGTACAGTACGGTTAGGACGGCGCTACTGGTGTCAGAAAAATGAGACCAATTAATGCAGTGGTGCCCAAAGTCGGTCCTGGACGGCCGGCATCCGGCACGTTTTAGTTCTCTCCCTGGTGGTAGTGACAACCTTTTCAGCATGTTAATGTTCTTCTTAGGCCTTCTAATGAGCCATCATTGGATCGTTAAACCAGGGAGGGAACCAAAACATGCAGGATGCCGGCCCTCGAGGACCCACTTTGGGCACCACTGAATTAATGCATCAGGCGTTTGGGTTAACCACACCTGCCAAGAGAAAATCCAACTGGAGACGCTCTCCTGAATAAGCCGGACCATAAGATGGCATACTACCTTAAAGTGTGCCATCTTATGATGCCTGCAGCGACCTGCTCCATACCACTTTGTGGACATGCAGTATACTTGGTTAGTTCTTCTGGTCAAATACTTCAGGTGGAACACGTCAATCTCAGAAAAGTTTGCTTCACTCCTTAACTTTAGCTGTGAGACATACGAGCGGTTTCTTCCATATTCAGCCCTTTTCAAGCCACCCACAGCATCTCAAGCAGATCAAGATTTAGGGCTTTGATTCACCTCAGGACTTTCCGTGTCATAATTCTCAGCCGGTCTCTCGGTGGATTTACTAGAACGTTTTGGGTCATTGTCATGTTGAAGGGTCCAGTTCCAGTTTAACTTCCAATTTATTTACCGATGGTCTCAGATTTTCCTCATGCACCATCTGATACACATCAGCTGCAAATTCAAAAGAGAGCAACACACGTAGCAAAAGCCTGGATTTTACCACCCATGTCTGAAAAGGTTGGGCTGCTATTCAAACCACTCAGTAAATTTGCTCTGCAGCTAGACACCACATGTTTGGCAAAAGGACTGCACAATATATTAAGAATATTGTGCCATGGAAAAGTATCTGTTCCACTACTAATGACTTTTTATGATTCACTGAAATGTTTCAGATCAAACTAATTCTTAATGTCAGACAAAGATAATTACTGCGGGTGATTTTTTTTTGCCCACTCGAATTGTTGTCACACGGCAGGGTTTTTGAGCCCTGAATGCCATGTGACAGTACCTCAATTGTGTTTAAGTCCAGGCTTTGACTACACCACTACAAACCTTTTTGTTTTTCAAGGCTTTCAGAGATGGATTTGCTGGTGTGGTTTGGATTATCGTCCTGCTGCATAAACCAACTGCGCCTGAGCTTAAGGTCACAAACTGAGGGTCAATTGTTCTCTTACAGATTTTTATTTATTTATTTTTGTTATAAAGCAGAATTCAGGGTTCAGTCAATTACAGTGAGACATTCAGGGCCCAAAGCAGCCCTAGATCATCTCTCTATAGAAGAATTTTCAAAAATGTTTATTTTACACCAAAGGTTTCTTGTTTTTTTCTTCATGATTATTTTCCAAAAAGTCTTGGGAATCATCCACGTTTTATTTTCCCCTATTTTTCTTTTTGGCATGAGATGGACCTTTTATCCACTGCTTTTTATTTTTTTTTATTTTTTTCATAAATCTCTCCAGAGATGGAAGCAGACATTTACCAGGTTGCTTTATGACATCCTGGATGAATTGCTAAAGAGCTTTCAGAGTGATTTTGGGAGACTGAAGTTGAATTCAACATCAAATGAGCTCATTTTTCCAGTCCCAGCAAGCAGCATGTTGGAAGTAGTTAAACTAATTTTTATAAAAAATACGACCACACTTTAACTAAAAGGAGAAGAGAAAACAGAGGAAACACTTAAGACAATAAAATCCACAAAATCTGCGTTTTCACCGCACAAAACCTGAGGTAGGGAACAAATATGCAAAAAACAAAGATCCCAGCAACAAAAAAGACAATCCATCGGCATTTTATGTTTTTTGCAATTTTTTTCCTCTTTCCTTTTTTTGTATGTTCTTGCTGTAATGTGACACAATGCGCTTTGAAAACAGAAGAAAAAGATTAGTGATTAAAACCTGGTGCATAATTTAACTAATCTAATCAATGCCAAAACAATTTAGAAGCCACGGGGGTTTCCCCAGTTTATTTCCCATAATTACACTGCATGAGGATCAGTCTTTGTTTACTGATAAGATTATCAACGTAATGAGCAGAGGGTATCGTTGGAGTATGTAACCGCAGACGAATAAGGCGGAGGGATGTAAAATAAAAATGACTTCTAATGCCCTGAATGTGTTGGAGGATTAGTAGCAGAACGTTGAAACAGTTTGTCCAACAGTGTGCAACCTGCTTTTTTTAATAAATACTGGAAACATCAGCAGCTCTGCTTTCATTTTAGCTTAAGTCCATCAACTACATGCAACTACATAGCATATACATCCTATGCATATAGGAAGTTATTTACACAAATGGAAAACTAAAGACGTAGTTTAGTAAAAGCCTCAAAGTTAAAAAAAAAAATATTTCAAACTTAATTTCTGAAATTTTATTTTTATGTTAAACTAAATCTCATTGTTCTTGATTTACTTTCCCTTATCAATATCTTATAAAGACTTTCAAGTTAAATTTTTTTTTTTTTTTTACCTTTTTAGCTTAAGAATAGTATAAAATACCTCAGTTGGCCAAGTAGAACCACTGGATGATTGCGTATGAGAAAATTATTTGTGACAAAGTAAAAAATAAACTAATTATGTTACATTTCTTTATTGTTTTGACATTTATTTTAAGAAGAAACATAAAACATTTAAGAAGGAAAACTTTCAGCTTATGTTGTCTTGATTTATTTGTTTGGTTTTTTTTAAGACACAGTAAAATCTACCCGGTGCCTTTCCAAAGTCCTTATAACTCAAACTTTTTCCCTCAATTTTATCACATTATCACCACAAACTTCAGCGTGGAATTAAACCAACACAAAGCGGCGCATACATCGAAAGTGGAAAGAAAAGCATAAGTGGTATTTAAAATGTTTTACAAAAAAAAAAAAAAAAAAAAAATTTTAAAAGCGCTCTGTGCACATCTGGAGTCTTAAAGTCTTGTTCATTCCTCTTTGCAAAAATAACCCAAACTCAGTCGGCACAGACACAGAGCGACTTTTCCAGTTCAGCCACACATTTTCAACGGGATTTGGGTCTGAGCTTTCAGTGGCTCATTCTAACAAGAACATGCTTTGATCCACAGCGTTCTGTTCCAGTTATGGATCTATTTTTATTGTAGCCGCCGGAGGGTGAAAGTCTGCCTCAGTCTGAAGTCTTTTGTGGCCTCTAAGAGGTTTTTCTTCCAGGACCTCCGTGTAATTTAGCTACATCAATCTTCACTAAAACTCAGCATCTTTTTCTTCTCTGTCCCTTCTGAAGAAAAAGCATCCTGCACAGCATGATGCAGCCACCACCATACGTCATTGTGAAAACAGTGTGTTCAGAAAAAGGTGCAGTGTTGGTTTATAGTGGCATGTTTCTACAGGTTGGCCAAAGAAGTTCAGTTCTGAACCAGGACGATTGTCGCGTCCCCTACACCGCAAACAGGACTTAATATTATTTTCTTCCACCAAGGGGTTTCTTCTTACCACTTTTCCAAATTGATCAGATTTGTCAAAAATCCTCCAGAGTTACAATTTCATAACCTTAACATGCTACTTTTTGTCCATCTGTTTAGCAAAATCTCATTAAAGAGCTTGAAAAGTTAGCTTGGAGTTATGACATGACAGCATTTGAAATTGTTCAAGGGGCTTTTCAAGGTACTGGATGAGGAATCCATTCTAGCTCATCAGTCGGGGTAAACAGACGGCACCGGCAGCAGCTCACCTGGTCTCTGGGTTGTATCCCAGGATGTAGAAGAAGGAGTCGATCCGGGCTTTGAACTCCCGGGCAGCAAAAATGTCAGAGAAATGGGAAATGTTGCATTTCCCCCTGCAGGACAGAAGACAAAACTTCTTAAGACACGAACAGTGACATGACAACAACAAGCCTGAGCAGAGGAATCTGGAATTAAAAGCTTTTTGGGTTTTTAATTATTTGAGGGTAAAAAAAAAAAAAAAAATCCAGGCAGCAGGTTTCTATTGTCATTCAGTGACTGCTGACTTGTGATGAGGCATCAGACTGCGCGCTGAAACCGTAAACATCAGCTCAACATGTCTGCTTCAACCCAGCGCCTGCTGCTGAGGTGTTGGAGACAGACGCCACAGAGATCTAGAGAGATTTTCAACCTGCCTGCACCCCCACCACCCAAAACCCCAACCCTCCACAATGAGCAGGAGGAGCAGGAGGGGAGGGGGGCGAGGCTCTGACCACATCTTGATACCATTTCCCGTTTCCAGCGCCCTGGTGTCTGACTCTATCAAAATAACAGACATCACACGCATGCGGGGCTCTGCTGCCACGCACAGAAACAGCATCTTCCTCTCCCCGAAAAGATTAAAGGGCGCTAAAGCGAGCCGACTTCGGAGAGCTGCGGCATTACAGCATCCCGCTGGAATTCCCTCCCGTTTATCTAAAGCCTGGAGAATAAGTCAAATCAAAGGGAGCTCTGTGTAGGAGAGGTTGCAGCTAATTTTCCCTGAAATCAGTGGTTTCTGGAAGACATGGCTTTACTGCTCACACATGGTTCTGGTTGGAGAGGAAAAGGGGGGGGCGGTGGAGTGGGTAAAGGAAAGAAGGGGCGAAGAGACGAAGGCGGGGACAAAAAGTGCTTTTTTTTTTTTTTTTTGACTGCGCCTGCACGCATTGTTGCTGACGTTAAGGAGAGACGGCCAATGCTGCACCGCAGAGCAGCAGACAGGTGCGTCTCTGCGAGTTTGATGCTGAGGCACATTAAAAGGAGGAGTTATTGTGTCTATCTTCACACATCTTGTGAATTTAATAACCCTTTAAGTGGTAATTACATGGATTTTTACCTGCTCAGTGTTGCAAACCAGCAGCATCATCATTTTACTGCTTGCAAAATAGAAATCTGGGTATTTATTACAGGACTGTGAACTGGAGAGGCCAAGGGATTACATTCAGGTTGTTCTCATCTTAAAATACAACTAATGTAGTTTAGCTCTAATCAAAAAGTGTATTTTATTTTTTTGATGCAAGAAGTTTTTCTCCCAAGATTATAATATACATGTGTGTGAAAATCTAAATGTGTAACAATCACAGTATAGCGACAAAAAGAAGGAAAGCATGTGAACCTAATGGACACCAGAGGGCGCCATTAAAAAGTGCCTCAAATGTTTCTGTAAAACTGGCACAAGACAAAACAAGGGAGCTAAATTATCCAACATTTAAGATTATACATTTAGAGTATCTCACATCTGTTATTTAAAACGTCAGGCAGACGGCTGAGATTAAACACACCTCATACAGTTTAAACAAATCCAGGGAGCTGTGATTACAAAGCACCGCACTGTTTGTACCTGAGAGCAGCAGCATGATATGTGTCCACGTAGTCGGAGATGAAGAGCTCTCGACTCCTGACCACCGGGTCTGTGATGACCAGCTCGCGACCAGAATCTGCAGGAAGGGAGACATGAATGACATGAATCTTCTGTAAACCCGTCGCTTCACCACAAAGAAGCAACAAACACCGACTTCTTCCATCTCTTTCGTCTCATTCATGAGGTCATGAGCACAGGTTTCATGTACGCAGCTCCACATTTCGCTGCCTCGACACAGTCGACCTTCACGCTTGCTGAAGTGACCTTGGCGCAAGCCGACACAGATCTGGTCGAGAGCCGTGGCACGCTGGGGCCACCCCGCTCCGGCCTTGTGACCACAACTCTGAAAAATCCAGCTCTCCTGGCTGCAGGGACAGACTGATAACGGCAGCGTGCTGTGTGGAGCTGAGGCAAAAGCTTTCAGGGTTTTTAATGGTCGATATTGATTTCAGGTTTTCTTTAAGGTTGGATTCTTAGTGGAGCTCCATTTTCTTTCTGATTGCTGATTACATGGTCATATTATTGGTTCTTTGATAGTAACACTTTTTATTCTGTTTTTATTAATGTTATTATCTAGTTTATTGCATTTTTAAGCTAATGCACATTTTTACTGTTTTACCTTGAATGACTGCTTTGCCAAGTTTTACATTATTTTTCTGGCTTAATAATATTTTAATTTAGGATTTTCTGCTTACTTGCATTCTGTTCCTTTGCTTTTAACTTCTACAAAACACGTTGGCTTACATTTGAGGATAAAAACAGCTCTATGAATAAAATCTAACCAAACAATTAAATATATTAATATATCGCTATTTTATCTGCTGGTCTCAAGTCAGAGCCAATGACAGAGTTCCTATACATGTTTTCATTTCAAAATTTCTATTTCTTAGGCTAAAATGTCTAGATTTTTTTTTCCATTAGTTTTTATTCTAGTGCAAAAATATTCACTTTGAACTGCAGGGACACTAATCTTTCCTTAAGGTTTCAAGGCGAAACACACAATAAAAACTGAACAATATATCATCAATAAATGCGAGTATGTGCAACATTCATACTTCTGGAGAATGCTTGGAATGCAGTATGTGTTGGCTAATATAATCGAAAGGTCAAGGGGTCGCACCTTGAATGATGTTGCGATATTCAGCCTGTTTAATGGGTTTCACAGCAGAAGATGCTCAGACCAACTATCAGACCACAGTCCTCAGAGTGCTGAAGGCCACAGAGAGGCCTGGGAGCACGGGTAGGTCAAAAACCACAACAACAACCAGTCAAGAGTTATGTGAAGAAAAGATCACAAACGTCATGTAAGTCAATGTTAAAGCCACTTCATGTATTAAGAATTATTAGATACTGGTCCTTTAGAAAACTGTAGTTGAGAGAAAAAAAATGTAAAAAACATTTTTCTGACTGTATAGAAACGAAAAACTTTCCTTCGCTGATTGATTCATATTTGCACAGCAGCTTTAAATTTGTGATCAAGTCTGATCATATCTTAGACTGAAACATTCTTTTTACCATGTACACAGTGAGGCAAACGGGGTGAGAACAGATGAGTTATTTTGTCATTTATTTTATCCTAAAGAAAGTTTAACAACAGACTTAAAATATATTACAGTCTCATTATTGCAATGTGTTCTCATTTTGGGGCAATGACAATAAAATGGAAATGGTTTATGGTTACAGCTAATGATGTTTAACTTAGCTGTGATATCTTTAAACACAGTTTAGCAATGTAAATGTGTTGTTAAGGTTTATCCACATATCCATGCTTCCTTCCAGTCCTCAGATTTGATACCGAGCAGCAAACTGTCCTTGACACGGCCCGTGTTCCTGTGGATGTGTATGTGTGAGAGCACGATGAGTCCTCTGGCGCTGACGGTGTCGAGAGTGCGTGTGCTCAAGGGCCACATGACACCGCGGGTTATTAACACTTGACAGTGCCGCTGTCTGGCCTGAGGGAGTGTTACCCAGGGAACAGCACGGATCCACGCCATCGGCTTGGCTGCCTGGGATAGTGTCATCTGGTTTCTGTTTGAGATGCAATTCACAGCCAGCTCTCAGACTGGGGGGAGCACAGACAAGCATGTGTGTGTGTGTGTGTGTGTGTGTGTGCGTGTGTGTGTGTGTGTGCGTGTGTGTGTGTGTGAGGCTGGCGATGCGCGGAGATAAGGGTATCTATTTTTGTGCCTGGTGTGGATGTGTCGAAGAGCCCGCGACCCGCTCTCACCGTTCTCATTGTTGCGATCCTGCACCAGGTGCTGGTACACGGAGTCGGGCACCTCCGACTGGCGGTAGTACCATTTCACATTCATCAGCAGATGGTCCCGTTTACTCTGAAACACACACAGAGAGGGAGAGAGAGAGAGTGAGTGAGCAGGAGACACGGAAAGCTTCCACAGCAAGATAAACAGACATCATTTTGTTTGATTACAACGTCACAGGCTGGCCTTTTTGGCAAGCGGCGACTCTGTGCAGATGCATTGTTCATGACTAACGCAGAGACGCCAAGAAGCCTGCAGAGACACAGAGTCAATTAAAAAGGGATTGCGGGGCATTTAGAGATTTAATTAGGTAAACAGTGGTGGAGGGAGGGAAAGGGTGGATCACTAATTTTTTTTTTTATTTCACCTTATGATTAAAAAAATAATTTTTCAACAATCTTTTGAGCTCTTTCTTAGAGCATATGCTTTCTATAGTTTCCACTTCATTTTCTTATTGCTGCCACCAACTGGGCACTTCATTAAGCGCAAGTCAGAAAGTTACTGTAATCTATTGTTTGGCCAGCAAGTGGCAGCACTAAGGCAATAAAAGAGCCTTTTCAAGCCAAAGGGAATTTAAAAAAAAAAAAAAAAAAAAAAAAAAAAAAAGAAAAAAGCAGAGACATGATGAAGGAAAGAGAAGGGTGGGGGGGAAGAGTTTGCACAGAAATCATAAAATCCGAGGCCCATGCTGAGGTGAAGGATGAAAAGGGCAAAACACTGTTTTCATTTCATGAAATGAAACATTTATTGTGCCTTCATATTAAGCCTAAAAGAGCGTCACAGTTGCTTAAGAGAGCACCAGGAGAGGCTGCTCTCGACTGGGTGCAGGAATGCGACACAGTCCCATTGGCCCGAGCCATCTTTATTACAGATTCGACTGCGGCGCGTCGAGCAAACACACCGAGACACCTGCACTACCTGCAGACAGAGGAGGAAACTATGCAGCGGGGTAAAAGGTTACGGTAATCAAAGCCAGACGCTTAACATCCGCCCTGTCCGCGTCCGAGTATGTGAGCGTGAGGTCAGAGCAAAGATATTTAAAGCCTACATTGTTATGCTCTGTCACCGAGGGAGGAGATGGAGCGCACAGGCAGCCAAGCAAATCATCACCTCCCTGAAACCTCGAGCCCACCTCTGCTTTATCCGTACTCTCCTTTACTTCTCACTACAGCCTCCAACACATCTTCATTTTATTTCCTCCTGTTTTTTTTTTTTTCTCCCACTCTCTGCCGTTCCTGAGCGGGGAGGGGAGCGAATAAGTGAGCCTGGACGTGTTAAACAGCAGCTGGCATGCAGTCAGTCAGCTGCATTTACTGCTCTGGATGATTACAGGAGCATGCACGCCACATTGTGCAGCCACACACAGACTCTTCTTGTGATTCAACAGAGACCCAAACTGATGGAGTGAGACAAGAAGCTCCCCCCACGTCGCCGCTGCACACCCCCACCCCAAAGCACACAGGCACACTGTGTGTGAAGAAATCTGTGCAGTGACGTCATCTCCCAGCAGTCAGCCAGCCTCGTCTTATCCACACGGTTTTCGCCTTCTAGGACTAACAGCAGAACGAGTCGTTATCTGGAGCTTATGCATATTTAATGACTTAAAGAGACTGTAAATGCTACCTGAGCGACATTCTCTGCTACGGAAATCAGAGTGCAAAGGCAGGCTTGTTCTGTTTTTGCTTTTTTTTTTTTTGTCATCAAAGAACGCATAATAATAAAAAAAAAAGTCAGACTAAAGACAACCCGGGGTGGAAAAACAAAAGCAGCTTCCCAATGATGATTTCATTTATCAAGAATTGCGCTTCTCAGACTATCCAAACCAATCTGGTCCAAGCTGAAAATGTAATAGCCCATTAAACCTAATAACTAAAGACAACAACTTCCATTAAGTGTTTGGACTAAACGGCAAGGAGGCTTTTTTTATTTTTTTGTTTTTGAGGAAATGTGGCACGCTGTGCTTTGCAGAGTTGTTTTAGTTGAGCCATATGAGAGGGCTCTGAGAACGAGTGGATGACTTAAGGTCCAGACTTTGAGACTAGCTTTGAGTCTTTGTTATTCTAGCCCTGTACATCTACTTTAGATGCCATTTTAGTCTGGAGACTTTTATCTTCTCTAAGCATGAACTCTGACATTCATTGAGGTCAGCGAGGCCTTTCGCGCCCTCCTGGATGAGTCATCTTTGCGATCTTGGAGTAATTTTGGTAGCAAGGTTCACCACTGTTACTCTCATTGTTGCTCACCAGAGTCTTGAAGTATTAGAAATAGCTTCATAAGCTTTCATAGTTTGTCTGAGCGAAAGGAAATGTTTCTTTGGATCTGGACAGGATGTGTTGCTTTATGAGTTGTTTTTTTTTTAACCCTACTTTGTTTTCAAAAAGGTTCTATTTAAGGGATTTCTTCATTATGCATGTCAGTCAGTAATCAGGCCTGGGTGTAGGCAGTGACGTTATGATTAATTATACTCAATCCATCATTTTACAAGGGAGGTAATTATATTTTCACATCGGGTCAGGTTGGCTAGGGGTTTTCCCCTTAAAAGAAAAAAAACCAACAAAAAAAAACGAGGTTATCTTTGATGTTGAATTTGTTTGACATCTGAGTGTGACAAAAAGAGCAAAAAGCATGAGAACACCCTTTTTTGTGCCACTGTACAACGAGTAGAAACATACAAGCACATTCACAGGGTTAATCTAAACTTACAAAAAGCAGATACCAAATGTTACTTCCACTATAATCAGCGTCTTTGTCACTGCAAGAGTAGCTGCCACTCACCAGAGCAGATTGCTGCTATGAAGCAGCGTTAAGCCCTCTCAGGCAAAAAAAAAAAAAAAAAAAAAAAGAGGGAGGGGGTGAAAGCTGAGAGAAAGGCGGAGAGTGCGCAACATATGGAGCACGTAGTGGGAGTGGAGCACAGCGTTCAATTATCGCAATTCTATAAACATGCTGGTTGGAAAAAATGAGTAGATAATGCAAGGAGAAAATGAAGCGAGATGACAGACAGTTCGGGGCCCGGCGAACAGAACTACTAGTTGCATTGTCTGGGTTTTGGCTAAGCCTGCCACGGAAAATGACAGAGCGAGAACATACGACAACCACAATGCTGAATTGATTAGAGACATTCCGTGCTGCCCCGTAGAGAGTTGAGGATGGCTGAGCCTCGCACAATGTCAGACATCTTTGTCTGTCCTGCCAGAGGCTAAACACAGCGCTGCCCTCCCTCCACACAGGCCATTCCACACAAGGAATGCTTCTGCACAAGGGCCAGGAACCTTCCTAGCTCGCTATCGAGAGGAAGAAATAAAACAAAAAGAGAGAATGTGGAAACAACTGGAGGTGATAAAAAAAGGGGCAAAGTAAGGAGAGACAAAGTAGCTGGATTAGGATAGGAGTAGTATGACCATCTCATTTCCTTCAGATGTTAAATGAAAGCCGTCCTCCTACTGCTTTACTGAAACCCCCCAGGGTACAAAGCTACCCCTTTATTCACTGAGGTGATATAAATCTGACAGTCATGCTTTGGGGGATGAATACAATGGCAACCCCTCCCTCCAGTGGCTCAGACTGGCCTGTGGCGTTCTTCGGCTTACCCATCAGACAGGGATTACGGCACAGGAGAGCCATTCCTCAGAGGGTAAACATGACGAGGTTTAAATATATACTCGGTCTGTCAAAATTTCTTCTATAGCAAAACAAACAAACAATGCATTCACCTCGGTGTTCCCAGCAGCCAAGACAAACCCGAGAAGTGTATGAGCCAGTTAATTCTGCCTCTGACTGGCTAAAGGTGGCTGGCCCCATAGGTCCATAATGGCTGCGCAGTGTTCTTTGTGTGGCCGCATGTGTGTGCAGTCAACTCTGGAGCCAGGGCCCCTGAATGCAGCCACAATACTACAAAGATAGGGAGTAAAAGGGGGTGTGCAGGGGTCAGCCTTTATAAGTGCTGTCTCTACATGTGAAAAGAACCAGCTAGGTCATTTGATGAGGGGTGAGAGGGGGGAGCTACAGATGTATACACTTAAAAAGATGGACTGAGAGAAGTATGGATTCGGGTTTAAAGAACAAGTGAATGATGGTGATTTTTTTCATAGCAAAACACATTCCAGTTAGTGTTTTTATTTTTATAGAGCCAACGAAGCAGCTGGAGCTACAGATTTATGGGCAAAATTATTCGCACAGATCAAAACTGTTGGTGAAAATAACTCGTTTATTTTAGCTGAACATTCATATAATCACATCCACTGAATTTCTGCACCTTACTTTATTAAAATAGAGCTGTATTTAGGTTTTTAAAAACTAAATTAAGACTGAATATGGCTGTGCAGATGGATGAATTAAGCGTATAGGCGATGGGCCAATGGTTGCCTTGATTATTTTATGGATGGATACAAATCCTGCACAACAGATAATACAGTTTGGAAATACAAGTACTATGCCGTGCTAAATTTTCTGTACGTCTCTTAGAAAATGTAGACCCCTCCCTCAACTCTGAGATTCTGAAATAGCTTCAAACATTTCCAAATCCAGCAAGCTCCATGACAGCTTAAAGCTCAGACAAGAATTACAACACAGCAAGTTTGCTTTAATAGGTTCAGCCTACCTGCTGAAAAACTGAGCTCAAAAAGTCGCAGCTTGAATGAACAGCCTACGTAGAAAATACTGATTCCTTTAAAAGCGGTTTCTATATCTGTGAGCTTCCTCTGACTTTATTTCTAAATACCAAATGATGCCGAAGACAGCTAACTTTAAATATTCACTCTAAAGAGTGTTTCAGCCTTTGTTTTCTGTAAACACTGAACTGATACTGAAAATTGCTAACCTTAAGTGTTCTTCAATCGGCAACATCCATAAGACCAAAGTATGAATGTTGCATTCACAGATGTGTGATTTGGACTATTCACCGGCGGCTGTGGTCGAAACACTACTCTTTCTGTTTTATGATTGATTATTTTTAGGGATGCACCGATACCCGATATTTATATTACCGTTATGGCTGAAAACTAATATTTACCAATATTATCAAATATATTTAACAGCCCTTTCAAACACCATTAAAAACAGCCACACAGCTGACATTTCCCCTACAATCACACTGCATCACTATCACATAACCAAACAAATACCACACAATCAACCTCCTTCCCCTCTTGAAAAACACACACAGTTTGTTAAACATTGGTTGTTAAGATCAGCCCAGTTTTATTTATCAGGCCGATACCATCATGTTAAAATATGACTAACATACCAATGTCATTGCTATGACATGCATGTAACATGCATCCCTTTTTTTTTTTTACATTCTGGTTTTAACATGCAGACAATGAAAAACAGTGCAATCCAGAGTTGGCCACATGTAAACCAGATGTAGCAACTAAAAAGTTGCCCAGTTCAGGTTCAATGTGGACAGTTTCTACCCAAATTCTGGGATGGATCACATATTGAGGATCCCCTTATCTCATGACATTCTCTGGGTGAAGTGGAGGAATCAAAGGTTGCGTTGGGATTTGTCATCCTGGCTGCTGTCATAATGTTGTGCCAACTCTAAATACCTCCAAGTTTCTCTCAAATTTGCTGAAACTAGCATTCACTTTACTGCCATCCTGTCAATTACAAGCCATAAGCTTAGACTCTGATGCCAGATTCCTCCTGCTCTCAGCACCTTACTAATGGGGCTTTGCTTTAAACAAAACCAGATCCTCCTGCTTCCACACGACAGCCTCAGCAGTGCACCTTGTTAACAGGAAACCTCTGTTTATTTTCTGCGCTTTCCAAACACTCTCCTCTTCCTCTGCCAAGTCTTTTAGTGACCCACCGCCTCCACAGTCAGCGCACACACTTCCCGTAACATTGGTGACAACGGCAGCCGGGCTCTATGGCTTCCTTCAAGAGGTGGCAACCAGGAGTGAGGAAGCCGAGATAGATCTCAAACTTGCAGACAAAGGAGATGGCGCAGAGCGAGGCGAGGCGGGAGGAAAGAAGGGGGAGGAGGTCAAACAGACAAGAGCGGCAGCAGAGACTGGATGTTAGGAAGGAATGCCAAGCAGTTCGACTCTGCTAGGAGGCTGCAGAGCTAACAGCGTAGTTAGCTAATGCCTCAGGGGTAGGGGAGCATTTGGTATGTTAGATCAGGGCTGGTGGCTGTGTGACAGCGACACCGGGCTCAAAATGGCTGGAAGGGTGGCGTGGGGGAATGTTCACCTTGCCTGTCGCTAGAGAAGAGCAGGCAAGACCGAAGAACAAAAGGCTGATTGAGGCATTTGGAGGCAGAGATGAGATCTGGGAGGACTAATCTGCTGCTCCAACATGATAAGATTAGAGAAGGGATGGCAGGAAAAGCTGGCTGGGAAGATCACACATATACTTGTATAAACACGCACACAGTAAGATGATGGATCTGATTGGAAAGGTTTCCCCCCCCTCCCTCATTTTCTCCTAGTCTCACCGAGACGGAGCGATGTGCCAGCACACCAGTGCTCAATAAGCACTTCCATCTGGACGACAGAACTCCAGCACGCGCTCCAAAAACCTGTGTATGTGTGGCAAAGTATACTGGCTGGATACAAAGGATCTGCTGCGGTCATACAATCTCCAACATCTCAGTGACTGACAAGGGAGATTGTTTTTCAGGACAGATCACAAACTAACAGTGTGAAGACGTCCTTAAAGATTTTGCTTTCTTGTCACTTTTAGTTGTTTTAGATCCAACTAATTCTAATGTTGAACAAATCTTTGCATTTTTTTTTAATTCAGCTACAGTGGAGGGTTCTCAGCATCTACTGAATTAAAGTTTCTGGTTGTTTAGCTGTTTTAGAGGACCCATCTCTGGGCTTTTCAATGTTGAATGACCCAAGTTTGCTTGAGCTTTAGGTCATAACTTAATGAGCAGAGATTTTCCGTCAGAACTGTTTGCTAGAGAGCAAAATGTATTAAACCATCCAGGTCCTGAAGCAGCAAAGCAACCCCAGACCATCTCACCACCACCCTGTTTGACTCTAGGTTTAAATGGTTTCACTTTTGTCTCACCTAGGTACAGTCTATTTTCTCAAAAGTCCTGGGGATCATCAGGCCGATTTTTTGGCCGATTTTTTGGCCTTGCCTGGAACTCTCCATAGACACTGTTTTTGCAGGAGGATCTGGTTAGCCGAGTCTTTCTTATTGTTGAAATACAAATACTGACCATAACTGAGGCTTGCAGTGCTTTAGATGTTGTTCTTGGTTCTTCTGTAACATCCTGCATCAGTCACCAACTCACTCTTGCTGTAATTTTGTAAGGCTAACCACTCCTGGGAAGGTTCACCACTGTTCTTTGGTTCTCATTGTGGTTTGCTGGAGTCCCAAAGCCTTAGAAATGGTTTCTAACCCTTTCCAGACTGGTAGTTGTCAGTGACTTTGTTCTCGTCTGTTCATGAATGTCTTCAGATCAAAACATGATGTGTTTTCTCTAAGTTTTTCTTAAGCCTACTTTTTGTCTGGCAGGTTCTTTTAAAGTAAATCTCCAGTTGACAAAATGAAAATTCAAAATAAATCTGTAATTGGGGAAAACATTGTTTGTATGGAGTGTGTATACACGCAAACCAAGGAGATCAGAGAAAGTATCATTCATTTCCTAACCCTGCAGTGGAGTGGTGCCGGTTGGGTGTAAGCGGTAAACTTACACAGGATCAGTCTGTCAGAGCCAGCGGCAGCACAGTCTGACTCCTATCCTTATTGGGTTTCAATCTACACTCTTTGCTACCTATTGCCTCCTGGGTCTTCTTCTTTGAGGCATGTATAATAACACTAAACAAATGCTGATTACAATGTTTGAGAGGGAGGACTGTGCACAAGCTGCTTCCCTGCCTGGCAGCAAGAACAAATGGAGAGAGTGTGGGAGGAGGAGGCAGAGAGGAGGTGAGGTGAGACCCAGCTGTGGTGGCGCTGCTGGCAGGACCTCTGCGCCGCGTCTACACAGGGGTCTCTCTCTCTCTCTCTACTTTTTTTTTTTTTTTTTGGCTTGACCTGTTTGGATATTAAATCGGCACCCTCTGCTTTGAACACACTGAGCCCATCTGTCAGCCCAGGTCCATATTGGATTGGATGAGCATTAGCTGAGTCAAAGTGGGCAGATTTACTCGTTTCTCTTTGTGTATGTTGGGTGAGTGCTTTTTAGGCGTGAGCGCCCATCCCTGACTTAAATCCAACCTCCCCCAGTCCTGGACCCCAGAAGACAAACATAAAATACTTTGACTGACTCACTAGCTGCTTTACTGTGCAAATTAATGACAGGCAGCAACACATCTGAGGACATTAACAGGTCCTGGTCTCATCCAGACAAAAGACAGATAGAGGAGAGGAGTAGAGGGGAAAAAGACGAGGGGGGTTGAGTCACATGAAATTCACAGATGATACTAATTAAGACTTCAGGGCTGAGGGCCGCTAATGGCGGATCGTACAGGCAACAACAGGCCCCCTTTACACAGTGGAGGGTCACAAGCCCAGCACATGACTGCTCCATCTGAGGTCTAACACATTGCTCCACTCCATTTTAGGAACAAAGAGGGCTAATTGGAGCCGTATTTGTTTAATCTCCCCTTTTATATAAATGCTTCCCAAAGGCAGAGGCAGCATGACGAATCCATCGAGCTGACCATGGTGCTTTCCCTTCCAGACACCGTGAACAGCAGTGAGAATTGAGAACACTAATGTTGACTACTCGCTTCATGAAAAAGCTACGCTGCGTCCAACTCAAATATTTGTCTTTGCCTCCAACACACTTCTGCCGCAGGGCAGTTTTTAGCCAAGAAACTCAAGAAGAGCTAAGTGGTGGTAAAGAGAGCAGCACTGTTTCAGGCAGAAGGAGAGGTCTTATGAAGAATATACTCTGGAGGAATTACCTGAAGGACAATTATAGGTCCATCCGGGACCTGAAGAAACATTTGTGGTGATTTAGTCTAAATTTGAATGCAGTACTTAACAAAGGTTTGTGCTACAGCTACAAACTTTAATGTCTTTTTACTGGGATTTTATGTAACAGACCAACACCAAGCAGCATGTAATAGTCAAGTTTGTTTAACACGCAGGGCTAATTTTCACTGTATGAACCGCATCCAGTCTTTTGCAGTGCACACACGTAGAGACTGAGAATTTTATCCATTCATTTTAGCAAAACAGGTCAGATTAGATGGAGAGTAAATGTTCATATGAATTTAAAAGTTTTGCCACAGATTCTCAGTTAGATTGAGGTCTGGACTTTGCATTCTTTGATGCAAACTGCGTCATTATGTTCCTGGCAGTCCATTTAGGTTCGCTATCCTGTCGGAAACTGAACCTCACATTTTTTTGCGACCAACAGGTTTTTCTGTAAAAATGATCCTCCGTTAGCTTCATCTATCCTCCTATAATCTCTGATCAGCTTCCACACGTCCCAACTGAACATCCCCCCCACCTTGTTTCACAGTAGGCATGAAATGGTCTCCACTGTTAGCCGTCTCACACAAAGCATTTTGGCAAGAGGTCAATAAGTTCAATTGGATTATGTCAAACGTCAAGTACATTTTCTTGTGTACATTTTCAGAGTTACAATAAACTATTAGGTTCTTCCTGGATTAATGATATTCCTACCCTGCATATACTGGTAGATTTGCACTTATGATAGAAGCTGGAATGATATCGAAGTCATGTTGGGAGTTTCCATGGTCTTCACAATTATTTTGTTGGTCTTTTCCATTAAATTCCCAAGAAAACAAGCAAGAAGTTTGTGGGTTTTAATGTGACTAAAAGTGTACAGCTTAAGGTTTTCTTACACCATAGCGCATTCGTCAGTGTAGATGTGCATGTGTATGACCTAAGACTTGTCTGGTCCGAGGATAATACTGATGAGTCAGAACTGCAGCCTAAAATGTGGTTTAATGCTAACATTAAAATATTGATGTACTTTGTGTTGCTCAGCTGTTTAACCACTTGGCGTTTTATGATCATAGAGTGAGAAGGTAATGAGAATTCCTTTGAACACTATCTGGTCCACTGCAGCAAAGCAAAGCTCACAGGGAAGAGTGTGCAGGAAGGATGTCAGCTTGTGCATTTGTGTGTGTGAGTCTGCATGGATTTACCATATTGGATGTCTGCCCAGGCAGATAATCCAAAACCCTCTTGTGTGTACGACCACCAGTGGCAGTCCCGAGAAAGCTGAAGCAAAGATAGAGCTGTGTGCTGATTGAGTGCTGTGAAGAATGGCTGGAAATGAGAAGGTTTGCTTTAGGCAATGCTAATCAATGTCTCACCTTAGTGTAATTGACACGGGGACACACACACACACACACACACATACACACACACACACCTTTTTAACTGACGGGCTTAAGTGTAGGTTTTCGGAGCGATGTGTGTGAAGGGCGGAAAGGTTGAGTGTGCAAAGGAATGAGTCAAAAAAGGTTTTCGTGGTTTGAGAGAGATGATAAGAACTGGTGGCAAAGGAGTACGTGTGCATGTTTATGTGAGCAGGAAAGCATTGGTATGCATTATCTTAGTGCAGGTGTGAGGCCATCAGAGGACTGTCTGGAGGGAGCAGGCTGGTTACTGGTAACATGTTATCTCAAGGTCTGAAATAGTTACAGTTTCAAAAACTTCTAAAACTTTCAGGAATGTCCCTGATAAGACCTGTTGTTAGAGCTGCACAGATCAAACAGAGATCAAAATCAGCAGATTTTCTGTCGATCTGCATGATTGACGGTTGATGGGGCTGGATGATATCGCTGCAAAACATCAAAATATAGAAGGGTTTCATATTAGTTGATACCCACAATTATTGAGTATTTTCTTATTTTAAATATCTGAAATAATACCATACAAGTGACCTGATATTTCATGCATTCTCCGGTTTTCTCTCAGGTTGTTGTACTTATTTTCTACTTTTACTCAACACCACATGGTGAAACTGAAACATAAGTTACTCAACAGTCTGTTGCTAGGTAACCAAAGCGTGAGTTAGTTAGTTAATATGATGCCACCAACCTTGCTTAGCAGCTAATGTCTTTCCTCTGCCTACATCCCCCCAGAATGCCATGCGATTCTGGTTCGGAGTATAGTGGCATTATTGAATATTCTGTCTGACGTACTTATTATTGCTATTGCAATGTTGTTAGTGATTTATTGACCAGCATTAACAAATAATACTAACAAATTTGTTCTGTCATCCCAATTCTTTCAACACATCAAAATCATCTTTGTCACTCAAACTCATCTAAAAAAACACATCTGATGCGCTTTTTTTGAGTTTGTTAGGGATACATACTTGACATAAAAACAGGGATCTTCTAATTCCTTCTTTTTCTAATAGATTCAAAGCTACATCCATCAAGGAAGAAGAACCGATGTTTCTCTTTTGTGTAATTCAACTTTTAAAAAATTATTCAGTCAAAGTCGATAACCCAAACTTAAAAGAAAACTGGAAATCAGGCAGAAAAAGGGGCACACAGCTTTTTGGAGTACATTTATGATCCCCCCCCCTAACAACACAGATGCCAAAGCTAATTTCCGCAAACATGCACGCAAATACAAACACGGACACCCAGGAGGAAGAGGAGTGGAGATAACCAGCTTCAGATAGAGAAAAATAAAAAGGAGGATGGGTAGTGAAAAGCGTGCAAACACAGATCTTAACGGCACGTGTGAAACTGGACAGACGACATTACACACTGCCTTGAAGAAAACGCGAGCTTGAACATTTGTGATTGTACTGTTTTTATCTGCTTCTAAAGATATCCATCTCTCAGTCCATCCGCACCCTTCCTCTATCCGCGTCTGAAGGTGACCTCGCCTGTCTGTCCGTCTCCAGTGATGACACTGGCCGTATCAGTAATACATCATGTAAGCTGTGTATCAGCCAGATGCTGCTTGAGCTGAGCAGTGGGTGGTCTGTCAAGCACGCTCGGGTTGTACAATATGCAAATAATCACATGCAAATTACCTGCCTCAGAGTGTGACAGTATATCAGCAAAAGATGCAAATGAAACACGCTAGTCGATGCTTGTCTGAAGATTTAAAGAGGTTGCGGGGCCCTTTTAACCGAAACACAGTTAAAATGGCACTCAGAGAAGCTGCGGTATGAACTCTGGAGAAGACCTGGACTGCGCACACACATGCACACACGCACACACACATGGACACAGAGGCCAGAAGCTTAGAGCAGCCTCCTGCTGTGCAGCAACAAGAGGTGTATTGTAGACGACACAGCTGCAATAACAAGGCTGGCTCAGTTCTGGAGCGAGATGGGCTGCGCGACCCTCAGACTACAGCGCCGATGATTAAGGACGAGGTTAAGCGCGAGCCAGGAAACCACGTTTGTAAAATGTGTAAACTGATAATAAATTTTAAGTCACAGTGATAAAACATTTTACTTCCCTAAATGTGGAGCGAGTATAAAACCGGTGTAAATTCTCACTCTGCAAGGTCATGGTATTTCTAAGTGCGTCAATAAAAGAAAATGGACTCCCGTCCTCGTTTCTCGGAAATCTTTTATCCTGTCATCGAAAGGCCTCTCCGGTTCGGATTATGGACTGAGAGTTATTGACAGGACATGTTAACAATGAAGCTAATGGGTGATTAAAACCACAGAAATCTTTAAGATGAAAGCTAAAAAAAAAGAAAAAAGAAAAAAGAAAAAACGACGGGGGGAGAAGAAGAGGTGTCCTGTTTCTTTTCAAACAGGTGTAGCTGAGTTTCTATATATACAAAAGATTCAATGTCGTTTATTTTAAAAGGGGAAATAAATCAAGAGATACAGTTCCCTGAAAGTATTCATGCCCCTTGAACTTTTCACGTTTTGTCATGTTACAACCACTATTTTATATGGCAGACATACAAAGTAGTAAGTAAATGGAAGGAAAATGCTTCCCAAATAATCTGTAAAAGTGCAGGCTTTTAATAGCTTTTCAAAATTTCATCCCATCAGCCCTCTTTACACCGACACCCATGAATAAAATCCATGTTTTAGAGGTCGCCTAATCAGGGAACACAGTCACGGATTTGTTTAAACCACGGTTGGGTTTCATTTAAACATCTCATTGGGCACCGCTTCATCCTGCAGCCCCTTTTAGTCTGATACCCCAAGAGAAAATCTGGTGTAATTGTGGGAAAAGCTGCTTCTGCCATGTATTAATTTAAACTCTGAGCTGTTTTCCTTCCATGTTACACTCATGCACTTTGTGTTGGTTTATCACATAACATTCCAATAAAGTACATTAAAGGTTGTGGCTCCAACATGACAAAATGGAGAAAAGTCATGTTTGCTTACGATAAACAAATGTGTGAATATCTATAAAAATATGTAAGAACATAAAAATACTACAATAAAAAGCTTGGATAAAATAACTTCAAGATAAGCTGATAAGCTGATATTTAATCAGGGTAAAAACTGGTAGTAAAAGAGGAAGGGCGTACCAATGTATAAATTATTAATATTAGAGCAGGCGAAGCAACAGACGAATCCTTCTGTATTTACTGAGCAGATACGCTGTGAATACTACACAAGAAGCTGCAGATATTCTAGCTGTAGTGCATTAAAATTCCATCTGTCGAGCTCAATGCTTTTGTAGTATATTCAGCCAGATAAGGTTGTGTATTTTGTAAAAAAAAAAAAAAAAGGTCTACATGTTGCATTGAAACAGTGAACGCATGTTTTCAGCCGGGCCAATCTAAACGCAGCCCCAGCGCTGCAGACTTCCCAAACTGTAAAACCATAAAAACACAAATGGTTAAGTAAACAATTCCTCACTAATTGTGAACAAGAGGGAAACAGTTGAGCAGTGATGAACAGTGTGTGTAAAACACGGTGGTTATCGTTCACACACCCACACGCACGCACACACACACACACACACACAAGGCAGGGAGCACCCACAGAGACGAGAGAGCGAGACAAAGAGGTTGAACAGCACACAAACATCTCGACTCGGTGCAACCCGTGCACATCAAAGCCTTCTCCGCCCATTTATCTGTGCCTGCCTGTAAATCAAAAAGCGTTCTTTCAACATGCAAACACACGCGTACGCGCACACACACTTGCAAACTGACTGCATTTGCTTTGTGCAGCAGCAGCAACATTGTCCAGGATGGGGTAGGTGAGGTAAAGATTTTCCTGCAGACAAAGACATTGAGTGTTTTCTTCAAAAAGCTCTAGTAGGAGATGAGAAGTCAGTTTGTAATTAAGATCAGATTAAAAAAAAAAAGAAAAAAAAAAGCATCAGCATGTTCAGAGGAATGCACACACGCACACACACACACACACACTTATATAATCTGTGCATCCCAGTGTGACCATATGGTTTGGCGGGGACTTCCTTCCCACCACAGAGGAAGTGTCCGTTTACAGCGCACAGCTCAGTTGTCCGCCATTACATCCTGTCTCCCAGCTCTAAACAGCCCCGCTCAGGCGCAGCCCAGCCTTGGCTTTGAAGTCAAATCAAGCAGAAGGGAGACACAGTTCGCTACGCCGTGCAATTAGCATGGGCAGCAGATCTGTTGAAGGGCACGCAACCCAGGGTTTATGAATGAAGATGCTTCATGTTAAAACTGGTTGTTTTTGGGGGTTTTTTGCGTTTTCTTTTCTGAATCTCACCGTTTGGTGTCGCTGTGATTGACGTCCAACTGTCCTTGTGAGGAGGGCTGCGTTGGGCCCCCTTACAGCCGGCTCTCTGGAAGAGTGGACGAGCGTAATGGATTGCACGTGAAGAGTGATATGATCGGCTGATGATTGAATGATCCGGCAGACACAGACTAACAGTGTGTGGAACCCAACAGGGCGTGGTTATTGATGACTCTCTGGCACGGTGGGTATCATTGCCATGGCAGCCCATACATTATCATCGCAAGGCCACGCCCCCCCCACCAACGTCTTGAACCAATGGGCAGGCGTCGAGGTGGTTGAGGGAAAGAGGAGAATGCTGAATGTGCGACTTGATTGACACGGAGCCTCTTGTTTACCGGCGCCAGGGAGATTTGCATCTTTTTACAGCCGCCCCTCCTTCCTCTCCCCTCTCTTTCTCATTTCTTTCTCCTCTGCCACCCCCCCACCATCACCTCCACAGAGCCTTGCTGCCACAGTCCTCGCTGTTTTTGGCGTCTCTGCGTGAAGTGGATATTACCCCACCCTGCTGGTGAGATATTGATCAGCCTTCTCCACCTTCTTCTCCTTTCTTTCCACTCTTCACAGGCCACTGCATTGATTCTCCGTCTCTCCCCCCCCCAGAGCCCGCCAGCTAGGAGTGATTACACAGGCTGCTCACATACAGTGCAGCAAACACAAGCATTAGAGCCTTTTGGAAGGGGATGCGGGGAAATGTAGCCGGGCTGTACTTTAAAAGGCTATAAAGTTCAGCGGCTGCAGCACCAGCCTTGTGAAAACACTGCTTCTTTTCATTCTTTAAAGAGGGAAAAAAAAAGAAAGCGAGCTTAGTGTGACATATTACCACAATAAATACGGCTGTTACAGCATGTTAGCATAACACATAAGCCATCTGGCATCAAGCTGAATCTGCTATGGTGGTTTATCTTTTTTTTTTTTTTTTTCCTTTTTCCCCCCATGGCTCATGTTAAAGAGGGCTGTGGTAGAGGTTGACAGGTGGACTCCAGACACCTGGTGATTCTGTGCAGAGGCACACAGCGCTAATACAAGCTCCTTATAAGGAGCTGAGGTGCAGCACCCACCAGATAAAGACTATAAGCCTGCCCGCTTGAGTCAACATGGCTCATTTAAACAGCTAGGAATGAGTGTCGAAACTATACAAATACTTTAAAAGAGCAAATATCAACCAGGTACGGCTGCAGAGCCGGGAGGTTAAATATTAATTCAACTCCGTGCCACTAGGGGCGCACTAGTAATCAAATTTGTATTTCGATCTCAGCTCAGAATGACTACAAAACCAATGCAGTGGGAAAAAAAAGAAAGTGAAACTGAGTGTCAGTCATTGTGTGCTGTGTGCAATTCATGAGCAACTGCAGTAAATCTAATAATTTAGATGCTAAGCATTCAGGCGCTCTATGCCTGGGATATATGTGGTGACACATGTTGTTTGATACAGCCTCAAAAAAGTTTGAAAGGTTAAGAGTTGGAAAAAGTAATTCACAAACTAAATAAGTTGTTTCACTACCAAAAAAATAACCAAAGGGAACCTTTTCCATAAAGTTTGGTGATGTTTTTATTTTCCAGTAGTTTTTTTTTTAACTACTTTTCATTTGATCTGATTATTTGATATGAAACCAATTAATGCATTTTCAATTTATTTATCTCAAGACATACTGTTATTGCAACATTTGCCATATGCAATATTTAATCACCTACTTAGTGGCCAGTGTGATAAACTCTGCATACAGTTTAGTTAGTTGAGGGGATCGAGTCACACTGGGACGACACCATTTACGGTTTAACACAACAAACGCGACAGAAGAGACAGACTGTGGGAGGAACAACGCTTTCTGAGCAGAGTAAACAAAGTTGGGTGTATTACCTTGTAATAAAACTGGAATCAGTTTAACTTCATTCCTAAGCATGAAAAATAACAGCAGAGATCTGGTTCATTCACGTTGTTGGCGTCAAACAACAAAAATGGCCCAATTTACATGGTGTCTTTATGTAGAAGGAATTGCCAGCACTTATTAAAGAGATGTACCATTTCACTGTGACATATTCTAACCACCAATCCTCAAACTGAAATAAGACCCATGGTGTAAGATTACAGGTTTCCCTTGTAAATCTTGAAAATGCTCTGCATGTCCACAACCAAAGTATGGCTCGTCTAAACCGTGCAAACATCAGGAGCTGTTGCCTCATCTGTTCAGACCGGGGTAATAATTAGCAGACCAGCCCTCTGCTGCTGTTTACCATATGCCAGCTCCGCTAACAATAGCCCACAAAGTATGAAAGGTTTTGGAGGAGAAGTCTGTTAAGCGAACAAAGGCCAGTGTGGGCTGATTCAGCGAGTGCGGGCACTTATCTCATTGTAACCTCTCTCTGGCACCAGCAACAACCCAGCCGGGAGTCTAAAGCAACCGGGCCACAGGTCCCATATATTGTACACGCCCTCGCTGCCATTTGGCATTTAGATGGCATTTTCGCATGGCGACAAACTGTTTGCACCTAATTATGGTCAGTTGCTGCTGTGCAAAGGCGATCCTCACATGAGCCAGGCTGTTAAGACATGTTCTCACGAGAATAACGGCCGCTGCCACTTTTACAGGATCTGGATGGAAGATGATGGTCAGGATGGAGGGCCCACAGTGTGTAAAATGTTAACAGGTGCAAATAAATGTGGGAGTAAGGGCAGTGTGGACTTTCTCTTTCGTATTTCTCTCCGTTTCGATTACCGGCAGCAGTCCTCTTATTTGGACTAAACGTCGTCAACAGGTCCAAAGCTAATAAAGTTGGTTTCTGTCCAGAAAAAGGGGCTCACTTATTTTTAAAAAGTCCCGATTACAGCAAGGGTAAGTAAGATACTCCCATAAAAGCCGAGAGAAATCAGCTGGTGACTGGAAGCAGACTATTTTCAGCGTGATACTCTGGGAACCAGTCAGCCTTCTTTTAATGGAGACCTCCTTCCATCCCCCTCCAGACCCTGTCACCAGCCGGCCGATGGAAAAGTGTAAAGACAAGCCCCTCTTCGCTGCGCATGCTGACGAAAATGAAGGAAGTGTTTTGAGCAAATGTTTGCACAACTCGGCTCTACAGGAAGGAGAGGACGAGAGGTCGCCGACTCTCCACCAAGCGAACCCGGAAAGACCAGGGTCTCGATCACCTTCGTCGCTCCTCCTCTCGATGGAGAGAGTCTCTGCATTTGTACGCCGACTCCATTAGCCGCTCTGACAGGGTTGCACATTTAATCATCCCATTTCACCTGACAAGGAGTGTGAAGAAAGAACCAGAAGTGTGAATGTTATTTTCTTTTTTGTGCGTAGCCCTCTGTCGCGACAGTAAAAATATTTTGTGATGCCCACATCAAGGAGGAGACATAAAAGCAGAGCGATATTAAGAGAGAGAGAATGATAGAGATCTCACAAGAACAATCGGAGAAGCCAGATCAAACAGAGTTTCTGAACTCTGTTCTTTTGTAAAGCTTAGATCTGCAGCTATAATTCAGTTAATATTGAAATAAAGCAAAGGCAAAATGATCAACAGGCTCCAAAAGGAATGCTTTATTCTAGGGGATGTAATGATTGTCTTTTTGTGAAGATATCTGAACATAATTTGTAGTGAATATTTCAAAAACTTTAAATATCACATTTTATTTAGTAGAAGAAGCAAGTGCAAAAAATATGTTTATAAAATGTAGCTCTACATTCTGCAGAGAATGTAGATGATCCATTCTCTGGAGAACATAGACCCTTCCCTGACCTCTGACGTTCCCAAAAGGCTACCAACATTCCCAAATCCTCAAAACAACTAAGCAGAGAAACTGTCCTGTACTCCATTCAGCCTTCCTGCTCCCTGTTACAAGTCTTGCTCTCTCTCATTCTCTAGCAGCCTAAAGGGAATGCAAGCATTTTTTTAATTGTTACATCTTCTTCTGACTTTATTTTTACACAACCTCAGGGTTGTGCAAAGCCCAATGGTTGGGGTCCTCAGGCAGTCAATCATCCTGTGGCCCGCCGTGTTTTTGAGTCAAAAAATGTTTAAAGTTAACAGGAGACTTGAAAATATCACCTGATAATTATGTGTTATTGAAAGATTAATACCTGAAAACCAACTATAAAGCCTTAAAAATGCAAATATTTAAAAAAGAAATTAAATAAATAAGCAATGCTTAGCCTGGTGGGGGCACAAGTAAAATCTGGTGGCCCGCCAGGCTTATAAAACACTGGGGGAAACTCTGCACCCCGCCTGTCCTGAAAATAGCTGACTGAGTTTTCTTCACTCAGTTACAACTTCCACACATCAGGAGTGTTCATGCCAGTGATCAGGAAAAATATCAGACACGAGTTTCCAACTACGTGGACATATAAGAACGAATTTTAAGCTCAACAAGCTCAAATTTACAGTCGGATCAAAAACCAGTGCGTCGCGTTAATGCTCTTTAAAGTGAGGCCGTTGAGGTCGAGCATAATAATAAATAATGCTTTTTAATGTAGCTCTGGATGAATTACTTTTCCACAAAGCGCATCTGACACAACAAACTTGTTTTGCTGCTGCTTCAAAAAGAATTTCAAACCCACTCAGTTTGTTTTAGCAGCTAAATGGATCAAAACACGGGGAAAAAAAGGAAAAAAAAAAAATTGAGCTCCAAACAGAGTGAAATGCAGCAGCTTGTCTTTACAACTGCTCAGGGGGAGAAAGAAACCTTTACATTCTGCTAAAGACAGAAGAGATTTGAGCACAGAGAGAGAGAGAAAGAGTCTTAAGGGAGGTCTGCATATTTTAAATCTTTTCATTAAAACAGTGGTTCAGCTAATTTAACTGAGCTTAATAATGCAGACTTTCCCCCCTTTTGCTCTGTATACAAGTGTTAACCGCCTGCTGGAACAAAGGCGGCTCTGTTCGCAAACACAACACAGTCGAACTGTTAAGTACATTCCTATAAAGAGAGGAACAAAGAGCATTTGAGCGTGGCGGGAGCAGAAATGAATACAGCTACTGAGGGGGATAGCGCAGCTCAGCCCTTTGATGGCAGGAAATGTCTTTACCATCACGGATGTGTTTATGCTGCTTTGTAGCACACTTTCAGGACTGAGGCAAAAAAATAAAACAAACAGGCTTTGCTGGGGAATCTCAGTAGGAATCGTGCTTGGAAGAGATTAAGATTCGAAAGAGAAGAGAGAGCCAGTCGGAGGTGTGTCCTCGCAAAGAGCAGAGCGCGGTGGAGGAGAATTTAGAGGTTAGGGTGGTTCAGAGCGACAATGAAGGAATAATAAAGTGTGCAATCTCTTCTGTCTGGGAAGGAGAAAAAAAACACCTATCCGCAGACTAAATAAAGAGTGTGCACAAGTGTGGTGAAGCGCCCCCCTCCAGCACTGGCAGCTGTGGTTCACTCAGTCGATCCGCTGGCAGTGACAGACAGGCAAAAACAATTTAGACTCGCCCATCAAAGCGCATGCTACGCCAACCACAGCGGGCGGAAACGTGACGCACCGCATGGAAAATACATAATCCTCATCCTGTGTGTCTGGGGGTGGGAAAAAAAACAAGTGTACATTTTGCTTTTCACAAAACCTGGAAAACATACATTTGGCTGTGATTTTCTACTTTCTCTTGAAGTAACCAGGTATGATCTGACATTCCAGAATAACTTAAAACCGCAGAAGCTGTTTTGTGTGGAGTGCTAAAGAGCAATGGGGAGGTTTTTTTTTGTTGTTTTTTTACTTTTTATTTTTTAAAGTCGGAAACCACAAGCCACATTCGTAAAAGTTTTTCTTTTATTCTCAGTCTAGGACATGACAATCTCCGAAAAGAATTGACTTAGATTGTTGTTGTTTTGCTCTTTTTTTTTTTTTAGGTATGTACACAATTCTGAAGTAAAAAACAACAACAAAAAAACAACTGGATCTCTAAAATCAAGGGATTAGGCAACGTTATGTTTGCACACAGATAACTTAGGCAGGAATGCATTTTAAGTCAACTTAAACATGTTTTATTGAGGTTTTATGATCAAAATTATTGGCTGAAAAGAAACCTATATGGTAATTTAAAATTTGAAGTCGATTTTTCAATAAAGTTTCAGTAAAGCTTGCTTTCTTTTCTTTTAGTACAGAACTTAATTAATTTCACTCCACTTCATAATTAAGCGCTGTACATTGCGTTCTGTTGGTTGTGCACAGCCCCACTTTACTGCGATCCCTCTAAATAAATTCCAGGGAAACTAAAGAGTCTGTGTGTGATTTAGTCTCGGTATAAATCCAGCTGTTCTGCGAAGGCCAGAGGTTTGTTAGACAGCATTAGGAAATAAACAGCAACGTGAAAACCAAGAAACTCTGCAGAAAGGTCAGGAACAAAGATGTGTGGAGAAGATTGAAGCGGGTTATAAAACAATATCTCAAGCTCTAAACTTCTCAAAACCCATTATCTGTAAATAATAATAATAATAATAAAAAAAGCACCGCAACAAACCCAATACAGACACAGCTACCAGCGTTTTTAGATCATCTTTGTAAAAGCGTTTTGAAAACAACAAAAAAAAAAAAAAAGAAAGGAGAGAAGTCGACATCCAGCAGATGGTCGAATCGAGGCGAGCAGAAAGAGATTGGAAGTGGCTTTACAGTTTTTTTGCACAGTAGTGTGCATCCTGGCTGCCTTTGCTTTGAGAAACCGTATACGAGTGATCCTTGGACACACAGGGATCCGTCTTTTCGCGATCAAAGCGCGAGCACATGTGCGCCAGTTGTATTGCATTAGAACAACAAGCATCCAGAGATGGAGGATAGATGGGGTGAGCTGGGAGTCAAGCTGCAACACATGTACAAAATGTCAGCGGGTCTGTGTGAGACTGCAGAGGTGCTGCAGGGGAGCCGTGGCGGATCGCAGCCTGTGGGGATGTTGCTGTTGTTTTAAAGGCTGCGGGTTCAAGGTACAGAGCGTGGACATTCCTCAGACCTCACAGCAATCCTTGAAATTTCCTCTTCTCCCGGCTGCTCCTCTCTTTGACCGATGCCCTTCCTCCCTCTTTCCTTCCCTTTACCCTCCCTGCTGGCAAGAGTTAATTTGCACCATGTGTTCCTTAATGGAGAAAGAGAAGGGGGGGAAAAAAAATAGGACCCTGGTGGAAGCGTGTGAACTCGATACCACTGTAAATCTCCACTTCCACAGCGTTGCAGCCTCCGCCTCTCCTTCCCTCTCTCCTCTCCTGTTCTCTCTCATTCGTATTTTATTGGCATGTCACACATTGGACAAGCTGGAAATTACACCGAGCTGAGCTGAGAACCAGCGGCGAAGCACGCCAGATATCTACTTCAACTGAGAGAGAGAGAGAGAGAGAGAGAGAGAGAGAGGAAGAAAAGGGGTGGGGGGAGGAAAAGGTGTAGACACAGAAAAAGGAGGAGGAAAAAAATGAGGGGGACAGAAGAAAGCGGTAATGTGGAAGAAGACTGGGAGGAGGGTTAAAATTAGCCTTCCATTTCCAGAGCAGAGGGCAATCCAATTAAAGCTTCACCGGTCCACACAAATGTGTTTAGTGTCTGCTTACTCAGTGCTGGGTGACCAAGAAAGAGACAGGAGCAATGTTCAATGCAGCTACTGAGACACTGAAAACAAAAACGCTGAAAGAACAAAGTGAGGAGGGGAGAGGGGGAGAGGAAAAAAAAAAAAGAGGATTTGTCTACAATCCAAGCCCCAGTCCCAACTACAGCACCTTACAAATAGATTTCATTGGGATTCTGGGAGATAAAACAACAACAAGCTGCTCATAAATGTGAAGAGAAAGGAAAAATGATTCATGGTTTTAAAACAGTTTTACCAATGTGTGGCTTGCATTTGTATTTAACCTCCTTTACTCTGAAACCTTCAAATGTAACGCAGTGAAACAACTTGATGTTTATCCACAAAGGCTGATTCAGGGAAAAGCTCATCCTTTTACTCTATGGATTTTTATAGTTTTAAGATTTTAATTAATAAAAAAGCAAAGGTTTGAAAGCCATGCATTCTTTACACCCTACAAATGTTAATATTTTTCGAATAAAATGTTTTTGGTTGTAATTTTGTGTTTTTTTTATCAGTTATGTTATTGCTTTTAATTTTAATATTAATTACTACCACAAGCATCGAGGGATCTTTACTAAAGAGAAAACTTGACCGAAATAAAGCAAGTATGAACCACATCATGTTTTTGTTGCTGAAAAGAAACAAAAATCTAGAAGAAAAAAAAAATAATTACCAACCCGAAAAAATAGGAGATATATTCATGTTTTGGATCTACAGTGATTTTGCTTTTCTGCAGGAATCAGACTGCTTTGCTTGTGTCATTAAAATACTGTGAGTTTGGTTCAATGTTGAGCAAGTACAAATAAAAACTGAAATAATTTCTGCGATTTTAATAAAATACATAAAATCTTTTATCCATCCACAGTTCACGTTCCTGCAGGAAAACCGGCACAGCTGATTTAACAAGACATCAATTTTACAAGATCAGCGCGTCTGTGTGATCTTTTCACTGCTTAGAGTAACACAAATAACGATTTCTCAGTGCTGCGTCTCCCACTTCTAGACTGAATCTTTGCACAAAATAAATAAAACCAAACCGCATTTCACAAAACGGAGCTGGGACGCATGATCAACGTCTGAGAGGTGGTGGGCATAATTTACAACCTCAGAGGCGTCTTTGTTGTGGAGAGTCAGGGAAAGAAAGAAAAGCGAGTTTTGTTTTGTGTTTCTGGTGATTTCAGACAATCCAGGATGTGGTTTAGTTCTGCTGAACATTTCCCTGGTCGTTTAAAGTAATGAACAAAAAAAAATAAAATAAACAAGATGGAGGAGTTGCCCTCACAAGATAAGAGAAATTTTATATTCAGACACTCCTAGATGACTGAGCGGTTGATGGCTCATTGTATAAAGCCTGTAAGATGAAATGCAACGATGCATCACATTGCATTAAGAGTGCTTGGTGAATTTACTTTAGGAGTGAAACTTTGATGAATATTCACCCCCCCCAGGAAAAAGTCTTATTTATTTATTTATTTATTTATTTTTAGTTTTGCTAGGCGTCTTCTGCATAACACGAATGAATCTTTGTGAAGCTTACAACCACTAATCGAATGAAAGTCCAAAAGAAGAAGCCTTTTGTGATGAATAATTTAGTAACCAACAAGGAGATGGCCATTGATTGAGCTTTTAAATAGCCTCTGACCACTGGCCCCTCCAGCAAGGCGAACCCCCCACCCACTCATTGTCTGCAGGCTGCACCCACTCCATATCTGGGAAAGTAATCATCACACCAACACCTAAAACTCTGCTCCGATTTCTCCTCTAGAAGTCAATCCGAGAGAGAGAGAGAGAGATGACTGAGCAGCTGGTTTCCATAGCAGCATTTAGGTAAAGCACAGGACAGACAGGAGAGAAGAGAAAAAAAAAAAGGAGAGGGGAGAAAGAAGAGATGTTTGGGCCCAAGAAGATAAAAAGAGGCGGTAGGCAGCCGCAGTGAGTACTGAGTGTAGTGCTCAAGCCCACCAAGAGGGCTGGATGCAGCTCTATCCGGGTCTGAACTGGGCTAGCTTAACTTTGGCTGCTGTGTTAATTTATCGCCATGCACATGTGGACAATCAATCTCACCTGCCTCCCTAAAGACACCAAGTTCTGGCGCTGTCTGACAGATGCATGCCTGTCTCAGTTTAAACTGAGCGACGATCCAAGCGTGCAAACTGACACCAGAGTAGGACTAATACTTTGCGGCGTTGCAGGCCCGCGACCGCCTAAGAGCGTGTGTGCACAGAAACAGCAGCTGCTGCAGCCTGTGACCCCGCCACCTTGGCTAAATGACCTAATGTTATTACAAAGAATGGATTAAAGGCTTCACCTCGGTGAAAATTCAAGTGTGTAGAGACAGAGGAGGGGAGGATGGAAAAAAAGGCAGGATTAGCAGAGTGTCATGCCTCATAGACGAGTAATAATCGAATGTAACATCGTAAGCGACGTTACCTTAAAATAATTTTAAAAAAGCCTCATCAGTAGACTCAAGTTAGTTATTTGTCAAATGGAGTGCCTCAAGAAAGCAGTCATACTCTTTGTGCTTTTTCACATGGTCACGCCTCAAATATTGGTTTATTTTAATGTGCCAGAGAGAATCCACCATGTTCCTTTGTCTTCATGGTAATGTTTTTGGTTCTGTAGTTTTTGCCAACACACGTCAGCTGGGTTTATACTGAGAATAAATCAGATGATTACTTACAGGTGACTTCTAAAGTCAACTGCTTGAACTTAATATGACTTCGGGGGTATTGGAGTGAAGCTGACAGTTATACACTACTTAACGTTTTTTATTTTAAAATGACATGAATAATAGGGTGTTTTAGGAAAGGAAAGTAGGAAAGTAGACGATAGTCTAGTAGACTCAGTTCAGTTGGGGACCAAAATTGGAACAATTGTTACACTTTCACCTGGAGTTGTTCGCTTTCACACTGCAACGTGTCAAACCGACCAAACAAACTGTTTTACCTCCGTCCCTGTGGGAGGCGCCGCACCAAGATCGAAACAAAATGAAAACCTCTGAAGAAGAAACTGAAAGCAACTTCCTTCTTCAACAAATGCAAACAAAAATGGAGTGGGGTTAGATTTTAGTGACTGCAGGACTCATCTTTGGAAAGCCTCGCATTTTAGTCCACTTCTTGGTTTTGTAGCTTCGTTTTGTCCGCTTGTATTCACATATCCATTTGAACTGAGCCAGAGTTCACTTCAACCGAACCGAGTTTAAACAGACTAAACAGGTATGGTGTGAATGCACCCTGAAATAATCATTAATAATTCCTGAAGGCTTTGTACACCTTAAATCTGTTTTTCAAGCTGTAAATAGATTTGCATCCACTTGGCAGCTAGGAGACAAAAACATGGCATCAGTTTTCTGTCCTCAACTCAATTTGAATATAGGCGACAGTGAAAGGATGTTCAGGTTTTAGCAGCTGCTGTGCTTTGGTTCCTGTTGCTTTAAGGCTGCTACTCAGAGGTAAACATGACAGGAAGAATGCTTCAATCAAGCAGTTTGCAGCCAGCTTGCCTGGCCGGCCCCCGTCTACAGACAGCTAGATGCCCTTGTCAAAGCCGCTTCCTCACACAGAGCACAAAGACAAGCAGACACTTAAGACAGCAACACACACACACAACACACACTGTAAATGCCCACATGTTAATGCTTGCGAAATGTACTAGCTTGCTCACAGCAGCTGAGTGGACTGTGGAATGGAGCGAACACACACACGCACACACGCACACACACACACACACACACACACACACACACACACACACACACACACACAGAAAATAGCCTCTAATGACTGTAGCGCCCCTCTCTCAGGAGATGGCAGCGGCTGCTGCTCTACTTGATAAATATTAACAAGAAGTGCGACTGATGGTGGTGCTCACTGATCCATAATTGCATTTCAAATGTTCAGCGGGGGCTTGGGTGGAGGGTGGTCACGAGGGGGAGAAATGGGAAGATAAAGAGGGGGAAACTCCAGCTCCTAGGCAGTGACAAGAGAGAAGCCAACAACTGTCTAGTCATCCAGCGCCCATCATCGCAGCGCCTCGGCACCAACCAGAGACTTTTTCTAGTCTGTACAGAAGCTGAGCGTTACAGTCCAGGATTGTCACATTCACTGACTTCCCGCAGCATGCATCATCACAGACCACTGACACCGCTGCTGTGAATAACGGGAGAAATCAAAGCACAGAAAGATGGAAGGAAAGTAGTTTTTTTTCTTCTCTTTTCTTTTTGACAGCAAATGTACATCAAGTGGAATGTTTTCATTGATCTGAATGTGTGATGGATAGAAGTTAATTAGCCTGTGGATTTCATTGTTAAGCTAATTCAGAGCACTTTGGATTCCATTAGGCCTGGAAGTCAAGGTCTGCAGAAAAACTAATAGCTGCTCATGTTAAAAAATGCATATTTATGCACATATATTTGCATCTCTATCAAACATTTTTAATTATGGGGTTTGAATAGGTGGCTTTTTTCCAAGCCGGTATGATGAGCTTTCAGCTCATAACAATCAGTGGTGAAAAGTGGGATAAACATCCAGTTGATGCACAAAACAAAACAACACAAGTTGTCCCATGTCAACATACATGTATGAACATTTACAATCACTGCAGACAGTGAATCTATGTCCTGATGAGGCATTGGCTAGTAGGACATTCTCACCGATTGATAAATGTGAGTAAAAATATGATATGTGTTTATTGGGCAGAATTAATTCTTATAGAGTTGTATGACAAGCAGGAATTAGCTGGTAAACTACTGGGGATATCTGCCCTGGAAGTCAGCTGCTAACACACACACACTGCCTGCAGCTTATCAAGCATGGACGTACAAAACAACCTTATAAGAGTGATGAGTGGACTGACGCCATGTCTGTCGGTCCTTTTTACAAAGGGAAATATCTACAAAAGGCAAAATTTGTCTTTCTTCTAAGCAAGTCAAAACTGCAAAAAGCCTTCTTTCAGCCCACTGACAGGAAGTGTGAAGCAACAGATGAAAAATGTTTAAAAGCACCGCTCTCTCAACTCTCTCAATAGAAGCATTACTCAAAGACTTGATAAGTTTATTTGCAAAACAGTCAGCTAGCAGGTCAGGTCAAGAAAAAACAATCATTTTATCTTGAAACACATATATTATGGTACATCTACAGGGGAAAAAAAGCTTCACATAAATTACAAAAGTTCTGAGTTTTACATTTAAGGAAACCCTCAGAATAGCAGATTTAGGGGGATGTTTTAGTAAGAGTAAATATTATCATAGAAAGGACAACTTTTCCCCCCAAGTGGCTCCAGTTACCAGCAATTAACTGGTAACAGAGGGTTGGTTTTATAATTATTATTCATCTTATTTGGCCATAAAAAATAGTCTTGGGCAAATGCAAGTGGTAAGGAAGCAACGAAGTGATACACAACCTGGGTTAATTCAAAACTACTATTTCTATTTAAAAAAAAAAACCCTGCAGAACATTTAGCATCTTAAGCGCTTTACTCCTTTGACAAAAAGGTAAAAAGGAAAAAAATAAAATAAAATCGCTAGTGGCCAGAAAAAGCATGCTTGTTGGATTGCTAGTAAATAAAGTAACAAATCAAAACATCAGAAACAAAAGCTGGCGCATGTTAACATCAATTAAAAACACAGATTAAACATGTAGAGGACAGCCAAATCCACTTCCACAAAATCTTGTCTGTAAGATAAACGGCCAAACTATCAGCGTGAATAGTGATTTACAAGCACCATTTTTGTTTTGACATGTCTGATAAATTAGACTGACAGCAATAAATTAGCTAAAACCATAGACGAGTTAGTTTCCAGCGAGCGCAGTGCTAAAAAAAAAAGAAAAAGAAAAAAAGCAGTGCATTTCACACATTCGCTTAAACATATTTGATGGAGGAGAGAAAGCCCAAGCATATTTCTGATAATTATAGACATACCGCCTGATTAAACGGGAAAAGAATGTGTAAATACAACGTGCACAAATGTTCCTCATTGGTAATATGACTGGGAAAGTCCTCCGTCTCCTTAAGCTGCTCAGACCTACAACATGCGAGATGGACTTGTGGCAAGATAATTGCATTGTGCGTGGCTCTAATTAAATGTCCAGAAGCAGGAAGATCCTTGGGTGGAGATTTGTGTGTGCGAGACTAACAGTGGGAGAGTGAACGTGTGTGTGTGTGTGTGTGTGTGTCTGAGATGGTGTACTAGTCTCCTCAATCCCCTCGTTCCCAGAGGGAGAAATGCTGCAATCACTCCATTAGTGAAAGAGGAAGGGGGAACAGAGAAGCTGGGAGGAAACAGAGAGAGAAGGATGTGGGGAAGAAAAGAGGGGAGGGAGGACAGGACACAGCTGACTTGGCCAATAACAGCAAATGAGGTTAGAAACAAGCAGAGAGAGAGGTAGGAGGGTCAATGAGCGTCGAGGGCATGGACACAATGACTCCAACGTGGGATGAGAGGAGGAGGAGGTGGTGGTGGTGGGGCTGAGTGACAACAGATGAGGAGGAGGGGAGAGGGGATGAGTTGTAGAGACAGATGGATGAAAGAGACAGAGATGGAGACACAGGAAATGGTTAAGGTAAGAGAAGGAAGATTGATCTGTGACGTCAGGGTTGGAGGAAAGATGTGCTGATGGTGTTGCTGCCTCAATGTCTAAAGACTCGGCGCTCACAACAAGCAGTTCACACGTTGCTGTGTGTGTGCGTGTGTGTGTGTGACCGTGTCGCACTGAACCAGACAGTCGAGCGACAATCTGAAGAATCACAACCGGTATGGAGATCTATCAGACAGTCATGACACAAACGTTCACCTCAATAATGTTCCTCCATTAAGCAGAGAAGGTAAACTAATTACAAAATCACAACAGTAATCAAAACCAGGCATCGAGGACTGAAGGGCCCCAATTAACCTCACGCACGAGAGAGAGAGAGAGAGAGAGAGAATGAAATCATCACAAGGAGTCTGTGTGTGTCTAAGGAAGCAAAAACATTACAAATCAAGTGGGTATTATAAAAATGGCCTACTTCACAGTTTCCATATACAAATCATTCGTCTATTAAGAAAGTCCTGATTCAGACCTTGCTGTTGTTGTACCGTCTGTGATTTAGTCAGTCAATCCCCCTCAGTGACTTTTTAAGGCACAATAGTCTGGCAGATTTAAAAACAACAGCTTGTTTTTATATCCACAGTTAGCAAAATCACATTTTAAACCATGCACCCAATTTTGTGGATCTAGTATAGGGTTTTCCTTTCAATCGCTATGTTTTTCAGTCTTTACAATGTTTCAAAGAGAAAGGAAGACTGTGTTGGCTGCTGCATCTATCCATACGCGTGTCTGTGTGATTCCCAGCCAACTTTCAGAACAGAGAGCTGCTGAAACACCAGTCATCAAATGTTATGATGTTCAAAGCAAAACACTGCATTTATAAATCAGGAGTTGCTTTTTAGTAAGTTTAGTCAGCTCATGAATAGTTAACACTGTATGTTATAACCTGAATTATCAATGAGCCATATGAAAGCAAAGAGCAAACATGCTAACATTAGCCTAGGATGTCTACAGGAATCGGTTACTAAAACAATACTAAAGATACTCTCTAAAAATGCTTTTAACTGCCTATTTTTATAGTTCAAATACCAAATATGCCTTAATATGTACTGATACTCATAGAAGAAAGCAACATCCAGTCTTTTTTATTTCTGTTCTCAGGGTGCAGCCAAACATCACCAAGGACAATAAATGCGTTTTTTAAAAAATATTTTAAATGTGCTCTACAAAAAGACTGATACATGGTTTTTCCAAAAATAATTAGGAATTATGTTTCACAAAAAAAATGCACAACTAGGAAGTGTATACACACACACACACACACACACACACACACACGACACTGATTTGTTCATTTTAATGAAATTTAGTCAATTTGGCAAATGCCCGGTAACTTGGATTGGTATCACAGATAAAAACCAAACAAAAAGAAAACAATCCAAACAACTGATACTTGGTATGTTTATAAAAATAAATGTTTGGCTCCTGTCATTAAAACTTAAATATAGGCCGAGCTATAGTAGAAGGTTAAACATTTTGTTGAAATGACTATAATGGCTTCCCAGTGGTCATCTTTGTAGCCGGCCAGACATGTTAGGAGGAAGGCAGGAGGCTGAAATCTATACAAGTCGATCAATAAGTCACAGAGGTTGCAGTGGTCACCGCAGCTGCCACTGTTGAGTAAACAAGAGGAGGAAAATGATTGTCCTCCAAGTCAAGAATGACCCCAATCATGATCTAAGAATTGATTCTGTTCCTCCCCTCTTATTTCTTTCTGTATTTTTTTTTATATATATATTTGCATGCGTTATTGCCGACAGTCCAAGTTTCTGTACAGAAGATCAAATCTGGGTATGAAGACAAGACTGCAGATTTCTCACACAACATGCGAAGAGGAAAAGAGTCAGCCCATCCCCACACAACACAGTGATGGTTTATACACAGCACTAATTGGATTCACAGGTCATTAGATGGAGAACACAAGTGACACTCTCTCAGCTTAAAGACTGGATCAGACAGGCGAGAAAATGGAGATGACTGCGAGAGGGGTAATATCGATGGGGTTGTTTGGTACAGGACCAATAAAATGTTCTTTCCCTGTGCTGTGCCTCTGAAGCCCGGTTACACCAATGAATGGCAGGGGTGTTAATCAATAATTTGTGAGGCAAGAAATAAACGGTGGGGGGGGGAAGGACAAAGGCGAAGAAAAAGAAAAAGAAGAAGGGGGAGACGAGGGAAAAGAGAAGAATGGTTTCTGCTGTTGCTCCTTTTTGAATGTGTCATTACAAGGACGAACTCGTGCGATGACACTGCTGCACTAAACAGTACAGTGGTCAAACATTTCCTTTATTCCAACAAGGCCCATATAAAACAAGCTGGGAGTTTTTCACTGCACTAGCAGCAGCAGCAGCAGCAGCAGCAGCAGCAGCAGCAGCAGGCCCTTTTTTGTGATTTGTCGCCGTGTGACAAAGTGAACTCACTTAAAAACACTGTAGTTGTTTAAAAAGCCAGCAGGGCTTGTTGTTTTAACATAGGAGGACAAGAGTGTAGTCTGCTCATACACATTCAAGCATGCAGATGGCTGGTCATTAATTACAGATGGACTGGGGGAGGGAGTCACAGAGAGACAGAAACAGAGAGTTGAAGGGAGAGGTCAGCTAAAGCAGCCAGTTTTCTGTCAGTCTCTCTCTCCCTGGACAATTACCTCTAACTGCCCCCGTACCTCCCCGGACCCTGTTAATCAAGGGGCAGGTTTGTAGCCTTTTCATGGTAAATTCTGCGTGCAAGAGAAAGGGGAACTTGCGGTACTCAGCACTTTCCAGGTACAATCCGATTAAAGTCACACTGCTGTGGGGAGCCGGCTGCAAGTCCTACGGCTCACCTTAAAACCTCCTGTCCACACAACAACCGACCTTCATTCATTTAAAACACGCTCTATCCAGAAAGATCCTCTGCACTTTTTAACATTTTGGTCAAGATGCAACCAAAGATATTTCTGTATTTTATTGGTACTTCATGAGATGGGCATGCTTTGGCTGCTACGTTTTTAGCTCAATTTATTCTCCCCATCGCACAGTTACTACAGAACTAATGCTATTCCCACAGCATGGTGCTGCTAACGCCAACACGCTTTATGTTGAGGATGCTTCCTGTGGCGCTCAGACACGACACCACATTTCAAGTGGGATGAAAATGCAAACAGCACTGATATTTCTGGCCTTAAACATACAGTTTCAATAGCCACGAAACGTGACCACAGCGAAACCACAAAAGACAAATTTTAAAAACCTAACAAAACTGCGTGTGTGGTTTCAGGTTCAGTCAAACATACATTTCGTGCAATTTCCATCCGTCAAGAAGAAACAAGCAGTTGACATCAAGAAATCCTTTATTACAGATGGCGATGAAACACAGAGGGACAGGAAAGCTAACCGAGATCACACTGTGCGCTACTTGAAAGAGTTTCTGCATGATCGGCATGTGGCCCTGAAATATTCATGATTCATGTGTGTCAGTGAAGCAAAGTATGTGAATCTCTCCAAAAATAATGCACCGTCTTTCATCTGCAACAACAAAGACCAATCTGTTGTGGTGAACTAGCATGCAGCGTTCCTTTCAGAAGACGGAGAATTTAGTGCAAGACAACAAACTACAAGTGTGTGTTTGTGTGTGTGTGTGTGTGTGTGTGTGTGTGTGTGTGTGTACACAAGTGTCCTATTGCTTAGAAAACAAGCCCCTCTTTGCTAAACTGACTGATCTTGATGAATCAGCCATTCTTGCAGCAAATTAAAAACTAATTTCTTTCTTTATGCAGGGAAAGAGGTAATTTGGTCACATTAGGTTGTAGAAAAATCAATTTAAAACCGGTGAGGGTTTCTCCTCCATTAAATCAATTAAGTGCATCTACAAACATCTATATTTTCATTACGAGCATTATTACACACTGCATGCAGTGGACTGCGAATGTGGTAAATATTCAAAGCAGACTCCCAGAGGGCCTTCCTGCTTGTCCGGGCAACAAAACTCGACACGAAAAGTCTTTTTTTTTTTTTTTTTTTTTTTAAATCAGCGCGGATGTAAGCCACGTGCACAAGCAACGCAAAGCAATTTTCCAGCATTAAACACCCAGCTTGATTGGTTTGTGCTGCATCTCAGGTTGGCAGGAGGAGGAGGAGAAGAAGAAGAAGAAGAAAAAGAAAAAAAAGAGAATAGACATAAAAATCTACTCACCAGCTTGAAATCCTGAATGCTACAAATAAAGTATGGAGTATTGGGTCGCCGACTCTCGATGTACACACAATCTGCAAGTGAGAAATGGGAAGAAAAAGGGGTTTTAGAGATGATTTTCATACTTATCAGAGCTTTCATGATGTTAAGCAGTCAGACTTGGCAATACATTATTTCTTGTGCCGTTACCTCTGCTGAAAAGACATTTTTCTCCTCGAGTCAAATTCAATTGGAATGCGAGTAATAGGATTAAAGACTTTTGGAGCGCTACAAGGTTGCCTTTCCAAAGCAAACATTACGCTCAAGGGGAATTATGTTATTGTTCCACTCCGTTTATACACCAGTGAGCAACACTGACTTTAACCTCATCCCACCCAACCCCCACCGAGTCATCGCCACATGGCCGTAACCATGGAGGCAACCTTGGAGGGGACCAAACCTGCAACTCGTTTGCTGACATTTGACGATTTTCCTCGCATTTTAAATCAACTTTTGACTACATTTTCTGGGATCAGTTTCAAAGTGCCATCCACATTTACTGGCAATCCTAGCAAAGATGTGCCAAATGTCTTAAAATCATCTTTTACTTCATGATGTGGTTATGTTAATAGTTATACAAATGCAGCTTTTAGTTTAACTCGATGTGTTCATCCTATTATGCTTATGCTTAACAAAAATCACCAGTGACAATTATTGGAGATCCTGTGTTCAATATTTGCAGCAGCCGTGACAGGACAGCATCTAGTTTTCTTCTGCAACCATTTGACAATGTTGGAACAGACAAACACAAGGATCTTTGACAGTTTCTCAGAGCCCAAACTTTCTCTTTTGCATCATTGTCTTGCTAAAAGGCCCACTGATGACATCTGACGTTTTCTAGCAGAGGCCACCAGACTTATATTTGATGTCTCCTGCTATTTTAAAAAGTTTATAACCCCAACAAGTTCTCCACGCCTTCAAAGACCCCAACTCGCATCACCAAAGAATATGACGTACTTTTCCTTATGTGCAGCCTTTGTTTCACCCCAGATCCACACGGAGTGTTTCTGCCTCCAGACTTTAGTTTAATCCCATCATATTTAAAAAGTCCATCTTGCTACAGATTCCGACAAGAAAATATTGATATTAAAGGAATTTTAATTGCATCAGTTTTGTTAAAAACTTATTTGACAACTTGTGATTTTTTTTTTCTCCGCTCAAAAGATTTGAGTTCAATGCGGTTTTCAATGTCAGATCATGTTCCTGCAATAAAATCTGAATTTCTTTTTGTCAATTTTTTTCAACACTGTTTTGTCTTTCAGATTCTCTTGCTCTCTTGATTCTCTCCCATGATCACATAAAATGTGACGTCCCAGAGACGTCCCACTCAAATGATCCTATAGCATAGCACGTTTAAATTAAGAGGATATGTAATCCCCAAACACACTACATGTCTAACTAGCTTCGGATTAGATTGAGAAGAAAAAAAAAAAAAAAAAAGAAGAAGCAATCCGCCCTCTGTCTCTTATCCATTTTTAAAACGGTGGTTAGTGATGTCAGTCCTGTAGAGAGGAGCCGGCTGTGTTGTTGAATGAAATGTGACTGATGGTATGACCAGGTCGTGAACTTCTCATCTCCTTAACAAAAACATTCGCGCTGCCGAGGACGGAAACACACGGCCGCTTCTGCTGAGAAGAAAACAAGAGGAAGAGGAAACAACTAACGGCCCTCTCCAGACACAACCGCGTGTTATTAAACTACAAAAGGAAGATTTCGAACCGCTAATGTCACACGTATTACAGCGTGTGAAACCGAACCGTGAAGAAAAGACAAATCTCCCTGCTCCGACTGATACAAAAATATAAAACACGGCTCTATATTGCTTTTTATTGATTTAAAAAAAAAAAAAACAACCAAACAAGCTCCCGGTTTTTGCTGCGACGGCTCACGTCTCTGTGAGCTCTCTGCCTCAAAGAAAGCCAACGGAGGCAAGATTTACACTGACAAACACAAACTGCTGGCGCTCATCTCACCAGAAAACACACGCTGAGCGGGTCTGATGCTGAAGAATTAACAAAAGATCTGCAGCTACCTTTTTCTCCCTCCCCCCCCACCTCCACTTCTCTCAGTGACTGACGCTGCCATCATCTGTTATTTATTTGTTTGTGTCAACACAGCTATCGATCCGGCTGTGGTTTATCTTACCGCTGGCAGAGGAGAAGGAGGCAGGGGGAGATATTAAATGGCCCTGACACCCAAGATACCGTTTTGTAGAGGTGCTGGTGTGTACAAGAGCATCCCTGACATCATTTGCTTTGTTTTTTTGTTTTTTTTCCTAAGTGTGTCTGCATGTGTGCGAGACCCCAGGGTGGGCTTGTTATCTGCTGTGAGCTGAATGAGCTGTTCTAACGGATGGGGGGATGAGAAGGAGGAGGGGGGGGGAGCGGTTATCGCCCACACTCGGTCTGAGTAACGCATTATATCTCTTTCTTACTACTAGCCTCTTCCTGTCCCCCTTTTACAGCATCCCTGGAAGTCATTTACAAGATAACATGAATGAAAACGTCCATCAGTCCTATTGTGTGATCTGTGAGCAACACAGGCAGCGAGAGAGACGGAGAGAAGTTGGCGAGGGAGCGGAGGGGGTTGGGAGGGGGTCGGAGAACAAAAGAGACTAATCTGAAGGAGATGACATGTTTCGGAGGAGTCAAATCAGGGGAATTAGGGTTTAGTGTCCCCTCACCTTGGCGGCAAATTCATTTAGAGGAGCCAAATCTCCGTGTCTGCGCCCACATCAACAGGCACAAAGGAGAGAGAGAGCGAGAATGAAAACGATAGTGGGGGTGGCGGCAGCGGGGGGAGGAGGAGGGCGGGGGACAGGGATCTACTTTAATCACTTACAGACAGCGTGGCAGTCCATTCTTCAAACGTCAAAAGCACATTTTGAATTAATTTCGGACAGTGAAAAGTACACTGCCCTTCGGGGCATTTCTCTGAAAGCGACTACAAGGCAAAACTCTATGAATTTCAAAAGTTAAAGCAAAGTTGGCACCTTAAAATTTGCCTTCAGAATGAAAAAAGGGGGAAGGAATTGGCGCCAGGGGAGACACTGTGAGGAGGAAACGTGGTGGAAACGGGCCTCCTGGTTCCTCAACGGTCGTCGGAGATTGTTAAACATTCCTGCCATTTTGTGCTTTTGGAAGTGGGTCTCCTCGCTCAAGTGGAGAGGTGAAGAGGGGAGGGAGGAGAGAGGTTTAGCTGTGGAGTGGGTGTACGTGTGGGGGATGGGTTTTTTTTTTTTTTTAAAGACTGAAGTGCATGCTGGGTGCGTAGATGTAGCCTTCACCATAGGAGGAGGGAGACCACAGCAGGACCTTAGCAAGAGGAGTGCTCCCATTCCTTCAGCAGCAATAAGTTCAGCTTCCACCGCACCAAACCAGACACGGAGCAAAGGCTCCATGCTCACACTGACATGGCGCCGGAGCGTTTTAATGCTCAATTTACAGACTTTTACAGAATCAAATCTTTTCATCTTCATCACCATGGAGTTCTACAGCAGGGTACATAATAAAAACAAAGAAAAAGGTAAAATGAAGTAAAAAAGGAAGGAAAAAAGTTAAAGGGGAGAAGGAAGGAAAGTAGGAAAAGAAAGTTAGGAAGGAACAAATAAAGGAAGAAAAAATGTAAAAAGGAGGGAAGAGGGAGGCAAATAAGGAAAAAGGTAGGAGGAAGGAAATAAAGGAAAAATGGACTTAAATTAGCAAAATGAGGAAATGGGAAAGGAAGAGGAAAGAGATGGAAGATATCACACAAGGAAGGAAGAGAGCAGGAGTCAAGTAAAAAAGAAATAGGAGTAGGGCACAAGGAAGAAAGGAAACAAGTAAGAAAAGAAAGACAAGGTGACAATGTTGGAGACGAGGAATAAAGGAAGGATGCAAAATAAAACAAGAAAGTAAAATGAAGGAAGGGAAAAGAATAGGAACCATTGAAGAGGGAGAGAACTGAGACAGAAAAAGTGAGGGAGGACAAGGAAGGAACGCAATGGAAGAAAGAAGGAAGGACAGGAGGAATGGAGGCAGGAGACAAGGTGGAAAGGAAAGAACAAAGGAACAGAGGTCACACTGTCACCGCTGACTCCAAAGAGCAACGCCATATTGAATATTATGACCTACACACACACACACGCACACACACACACACTCACACTCACACTCTGACTCTTTGTTCGGGCTGCTGTTCTCTTACGGCTGCCAAGCATGTCTAATCTAAAACACACCTCAGCGAAAAGAGTCGTGCATTACTTCGAAACAAATACGATGCCGTTTAATTTGCTGCTGCATTCCAGCAGCAGGGCGGGGAGGGGCGAGTTCCTGATAACATCAGTCAGGCTTTTACTTCGCTGAGCCAAAAACAATGAGCGAGTCGCACCGTGAAGACAGACGTATACAAACAGTGTTTTGTAAACACGGCAGCGGAGGGCGGCGAGGGGGGAGATGAATATTTTAGGATGAGAGACAGGCTTATTAAAATCAAAGGGAGTGTTTGTTTAAGTCAGACTAGCAGGTGGTGAGAGTTGGGCATGAGGCAGGATGCACCTGCATTGTTAAAAGTGGAGCTGGGCTCAAAAAATAAATAAAAAATAAAAAAAAACACAAAGCACACATGCATCAACATGCAGGCATGCAACAAAACTCCTCTGGTACAATGGTCCAACTGATCTGCACATTTACAATAATGTAAATGCAGACGGTGTAGGGGTACGGAGGTAAAACTAGTAACTGTCTTTGTCAACAAGGTCAGATTGTAATTTGTAGATTTAATTTGAAAAGTATGTTCTCATTTTGTTGTAATTTCTGATGGTTTATCAGTGATTTTTACGATCTTAAGTCATTTTTACCCTGATATGTTCTATTAAATGTGTCTACACTAGCAAAACCTACAGCAACATTTCTAAATCTGTATATAAAAAACAGGATAGAAGGTTACAAAAGATAAGAAAATGTCTCTCTTACAACATAAAAAAAAATAACCGGAGTCATTCCGTAGTGAAAATTATTGGCAGAAA